>NW_026775040.1:0-1000 GCF_963082965.1 Carassius carassius
CCCCTCGAGTGCTTCAGATGCTCTTCAGAACTGGTTTTACTGCTGTCATGTGACGTCGTGTGTCTCTGAGACAGTTAAACGTTGAGGCAGATTTAGAGAACTACTGTGTGAATAAACACCAACCTCTGGGATGATGATTATTAACCCTATACAGCTACTGGACCATATCTGATGACATAAACGGTCAAACTCCGCTGTCTCTCTCTCAGTCTCTCATGTCTCTTATTGAGAGTTTAGAGTGTTTTATCCAGTCAAAGCTCTTCTAGTGTAATTTATTCTTTCTTACAGAAAGTAATTTCTTACAGCCTAAGACACACCTGTGCAATAATCCTGCTGTCTAATCAGCATCTTGATATGACACACCTGTGAGGTAAATGGGTTATCTCAGCGAAGTAGAAGTGCTCACGAACACAGATTTAGACAGATTTGTGAACAATAATTGAGAGAAATAGACCTTTTATGTACATAGAAAAAGTCTTAGATCTTTGAGTTCAGCTCATGAAAAAGGGGGGCAAAAAACAAAAGTGTTGCTTTTATAATTTAGTTCAGTTTATAAAACACAAATGCAAGCTTTTGCCTAAAGGCTCAAACTTAAAAATAGACGATTACATATCGTCAGGCTTACAGAGTTGAGACTCTTTCACTGATTTCTGTGTTCATCTGAATCTGTTTCAGCAGGTCATTATTGTAAATGTTCGTAACGCTCCACATGATTTGAGACGCACTGATATCAGACTTAACCACATGAAAACATGAAACTGTATCTCAGCTGTGTCTCAGAAACATACAGTAAGAACAGCCAACACAAAGCTTGTTTGGGAAGCTTGTAAAGCACATTTGATATAAAACTCATTGATCTTAACTTATCACAGTTTATCATCAAACGTCTGAGCACTGGTTTGATGGACAGGAAGGTAGTTGGATGGAAATCCCATTGTTTTTCGGAGTATGTTGAAGCAGAAATGACCCTTTTTGATTCTCCGCTCTGAATCTGGACTCT
>NW_026775041.1:0-73000 GCF_963082965.1 Carassius carassius
AATTTTAGATGACCAGCTGATAATTGTTTGTTATTGCTGTGATCTCATGTGACTGACAGGTTTTACCACCTTCACATCATCAGACGAGAGAAGAGATGTGTTTATGAGAGAAAGTGATAGTTATTTTCATTAAAAATGACAAGGGTACATTCATTTTTGGTAATATATTATGTATCCTGATAAATCAATCTGACTGTAACTGCTGTAGAGTATAATGATACTAACTCTAGTTTCTCCAGCTTGAATTGTGTGTTCATCAGTAGATCACTGAGGTGTTTCACTCCAGAGTCTCCTAGTAGTTCATTCAGACTCAGGTTCAGTTCTCTCAGGTGTGATGGGTTTGATTTCAGAGCTGAAGTCAGGATGAGACACTGTTTCTCTGTAATACTGCATCCACACAGACTGAAGACAGAAAGAGAAAACACAATGAATCAGACACGTTATGTTCATGTGCGAGTTAAATTAATCATGAGTAAACATAAATGTTGCTAAAACCTGAAAACAATAAATAAATAATTACACAACCATAATAACATTTCAAGTCTAGAGAATCTTTAGTTAGACCAAAAAAAGGGGGGTTTGTGATTTATAATGTAATTAAGATACAGGATCAACTACAGAAGCATCTTAAAAACAACATTAAAATTTTAGAATTTATTTTAAATGCAACAAATAAAGAAAATTATATTCAGAAAATTTAATTCAAGATATTTTAAGATTGTAGATTACAGTCAACAAGTACAAGATTTTGTGATCATATTTTGTTCTTATTGTGATGCATGTCTGAGTGAAACCACTTTAAAAACAAAACAACACTGCAGTCAGGAATTCATGAGTTTCTGATGACCAGCTGATAATTGTTTGCTATTGCAAACAATATTCCATCGTTTCATCACAATTTCACCATCAAGTTAGGCACATCAACCATATCTCCTTCAAAAACAGCTAGAAGTCTTGGAGTTATGATTGATGATCAGCTGACTTTCTCAGACCACATTGCTAAAACTGTCCGATCCTGCAGATTTGCTTTATTCAACATCAAGAAGATCAAGCTCTTTCTTTGGGAACATGCTGCACAACTCCTTGTTCAAGCTCTTGTTCTGTCCAGGCTGGACTATTGCAATGCTCTCTTGGCAGGTCTTCCAGCCAATTCTATCAAACCTTTACAATTAATCCAGAACGCGGCAGCAAGATTAATTTTTAATGAGCCAAAAAGAATACACGTCACACCTCTGTTTATCAGTTTGCACTGGCTTCCAATAGCTGCTCGCATAAAATTCAAGGCATTGATGTTTGCCTACAAAACTACCACTGGCTCTGCACCCATTTACCTAAATTCATTACTTCAGACTTATGTGCCTCTAGAAGCTTGCGTTCTGCAAGTGAACGTCGCTTGATTGTTCATCCCAAAGAAGCACAAAGTCACTTTTACGGACTTTTAAATTAAATGTTCCTCCTGGTGGAATGACCTCCCCAACTCAATCCGAGCAGCTGAGTCCTTAACCATCTTCAAGAATCGGCTTAAAACACATCTCTTCCATCTTTATTTGACCCTCGAACTTTAACACTCACTATTCTAATTATATTCTTAAAAAATCTAACTACCTTTCTAATCTTTTTATATTCTATTTTCTTTTCATTTATTATGCAATTGTGTGTGTGTGTGTGTAAAGACCTCTAACACTAGCTTGCTCTATTCTTTACTTTTTTTATTCTATATTTTTTCTTTATATTATTTAAAAGCCCATGCTATGTGTACTGTGTTAACCTAACTGAGACTTGTTATAGCACTTATATATCATTGCTCTTTTTGTTGTTTTTGATTGCTTCCACTGTCTTCATCTGTAAGTCGCTTTGGATAAAAGCGTCTGCTAAATGAATAAATGTAAATGTATTGCTGTGATCTCATGAGACTGACAGGTTTTCCCTCCTTCACATCATCAGACGAGAGAAGAGATGTGTTTATGAGGGAAAGTGATAGTTATTTTCATTAAAGATCACAAGGGTACATTCATTTTTGGAAATAATTATGTATCCTGATAAATCAATCTGACTGTAACTGCTGTAGAGTATAATGATACTAACTGTAGTTTCTCCAGCTTGAATTGTGTGTTCATCAGTAGATCACTGAGGTGTTTCACTCCAGAGTCTCCTAGTAGTTTATTCACGCTCAGGTTCAGTTCTCTCAGGTGTGATGGGTTTGATTTCAGAGCTGAAGTCAGGATGAGACACTGTTTCTCTGTAATACTGCAATAACTCAGACTGAAGACAGAAAGTGAAAACACAATGAATCAGACACGTTACGTTCATGAAGTCACAGCAGAACAACCTTCATCTGTCAAACACAGCATCTTAATCTACATTGAGAGAAAGAGAGAAGATAGAAGAAAACTATTTAATAAAGTCACAATGTCTTGATAAAACAAAAAACAGAGGAAGAGAGTCTGAATATCTTTGGATAATTTTCCACAATTTGATCTTCAAAACAGAAAAACAAATAAGTTGTTCATTTAATCAAATAATTGACACTTCTCATGATTTATGTACAATTTGTGCTGATTCTTGATAGAAATACAATGAAGTCTTAATTCCTAACAACATTGTGTGAAAGGTGTTAAAATCTTTCATATCTTTTTATTTCTGTCATATAATTCTTATTTCATCTTTTGTCTAAAACTGATCATATTGTCTAAAATAAAAGTCCTGACTGCTGTGTATTTGTGTTTAAACTGATTCTGGTCTGAACATCACTACAACGTAAATGCATTCGCTCTGCTCTGTCCAGTGACTTGATCAGCTTTGCTTCACAGATTCAACTTTGCACATCTAAATAAAACTGTAGGTTTGTCTGTGTGTGTAGATGTGAAGTACAGTAATATTTCTCTGAAACAGGTCAGACTGAAGAAGCAATGCCTGCACAGAATAAAGCCCAGTCTGGACCGGTTCTGTTCAGTTGTGTTACACATTCATTAATCTGGTGTTTGATGACAGAGAGATGATATGAAGCATCAATAAACACTATGAATATGTTCTGATACAGCAGCACAGAACTATTCTGTTGTGTCCCATTAATAAACACAATGAGTTCTGTCCCACTGGATAAAAGAGAAATGTTTGTGTATTTTTGCTATTATTAACTGAAATGATTGGATATTGGGTTGTGTTTTTGACCTGCTGTATTAGCTGAACTTTCAAAAGTTCAATCACACAACAACTTACTTTACAAGTCTCTCTTACACAAAGATGTTTAGTAAAGAATATAGACAGATGAACTATACAAAAATATATGAACATATAAAAATCTACAAATACATATGGTGAAGGCGCAGTGGATAAGACACATGCCTTTGGTGTGAGAGACCCGGGTTCGAATCCACTGTGAGACACCAATGTGTCCCTGAGCAAGACACTTAACCCCTAGTTGCTCCAGAGGCGTGCGACCTCTGACATATATAAACAAGGTAACAGTCAGTGATGGTAATGAGAAGTTAGTTTTTAAAGGGTCATGAAACCCCACACTACTTTTTCTGAGATTGTATCAGAGGTGTTTGTGTTGCACATCATAGAAGACAATGTTAGCATTCATTCATTTTAATTGTTGAACAATTCTAGTTCATTTTGAGATTTTTGCAATATTTTTGTCTTCCAGGTTTAAAATCTACTAAAATCAGTGTTGATGAGTTTGTGACGTGGTAAAGGACTAATACTTTGATGACGTGTCAGTGTAACATAATTATTCAGATCTGTAGCACTGAGCCCAGAATCACTCTGTGTTTCCACCGTCGGGTCAGAAACTCCTCAGCGCTTCATTAAAACACCCTTTACACGCCTCTCTGGAACAACGGCACACAACTCCATCATTTCACCAACAAAGAAGTTATCAGAAAACTAATAATAGATAAGTCACTGGAACCAGCGCGATCACAAAACAAACATGATAAAAGCAGACGTTTGTTTGCATGCTTTGTTAAAGATTTACATCGAGCGTAGATGAGTTAGGACCGATAAAACATGTTACTATACACTACACTAAATAATACACTATTGTGATCGTCTGAATGAGAAGCTGACTCTGATTTCTTCAAGCGGTCTTACCATGTTTACTATGGTAATGTTAATGGCTAGTGTGCATAGTCTTTATCTCTTATAAATATTTCAGCCTTGTAAGGTGATCATAATCCACATCAGATCTCAAACAGAAGTTATTTCAAACACTCGCTGCTGTCTGAAAGTGACTTCTGAGCTGTTATTATTAATGTCTTTAACTTTATGAAATGATCCTCGGCACTGATGCTCTCCAGACGCAGAGAAACTCCAGCTTCATTCATAACCTCCTCTAACCTAAACTCAGAGACCCAGTCGGCCAAAAAACCCTGGCCGTTGTCCCAGAGGAAGACCCAGAAGTGACAGTGGAAACCAGACTGCCTTTATGAAATTACATTTAAACATAGAAACATGCAAACACATACACACATATAATTTTTTTTAATTAGTCTTCAATCCTCAGTTTGTAGTCAGTAAACATGAACACATTCAGCAGTCACAGCAGAAGTTAGAGACAGAATTTAATTGAAAGTCTATTCAAAAGTTGTATGAATCTATTCTAAGCTGTATTAAAGGCAAACGATGGTAAACACATTAATAAAATACTGGATATTTCTAATGTGTTCACGTTATTTTCTCCAACCTCTGTGCACTTAAAGGGATAGTTCACACAAAAATGAAAATTACTCCATGATTTACTCACCCTCAAGACATCCTAGATGTATATGAATTTCTTCTTTCAGACAAATATAATCAGAGTTATATTAAAAATGTCCTGGCTCTTCCAAGCTTTATAACGTGGGGTCAGACTCAAATGAGAATTAAAACAGACGACTGTAACATTACTAGTCATGTAACATGTGAAATGATGTAAGATACTCACTTCAGTGTGTTGAGTGTACAGTGTTTATCCTGCAGTAGAGCAGAGATCTGATTCACTCCTGTGTCTCCTAGTTTACGTCCACTCAGATCCAGCTCTCTCAGGAGTAACAGGTTTTTACCCACAATTCCAGTCACATACTGACAGCCTTCATCTGCAGCAGGACCCAAAAACCTGAAGAAGAGAAGATGAAGCTGGAATCAATTCAATGTGCAAGATAAAAGTAAATTTAAAATAAACTCATGATTCTCAAGCATCTGAAGATCTTTCTGGCTTTTAAGCAGGAGATGAGGAAAGTTAGCAAAGAGATAACTAGCTTGTGACAGCTAAGCATTCATAGAGATATATTAAGTTGATCTTTTGATGCCGGCTCTTCCTATTATTATCAAGCAGAATTCACCAAACACTGTGTTAAATGTGCATGAAGTTTTATTTGGTTTAAGTAATGGCATGTACTAATTATGGCTGCCCCTAGTGGCCAAGAGTTTTTTTGTTACATCTCTTTTGTTATTAGGTGCCATGGGTTCAGACCATCTCTGGATAGTTTTATTTATCTGATGTAATTCTGCAGGGGTCAGACAGGTGTGTGTGTGTGTGTGTGTGTGTGTGTGTGTGTGTATCACTGATCCTCTCCTGACACACATCACATGTTTGTGGCCTGTAATATATCTACTGTAGTAGATCTACAGCACTGATCTATATATGACTGGATCACTCATCACATTCTAAACTGCCAAAAGGCAGTGAAGCCACAGAAGTGTTTGATCAGCCGTCTTACTATTCCCTACCAGCAGAGAGCACCATTGAGTCACATGCAAACCGCTGACCTAAAATCAGTGCTCAGCACTGATGACACAGGTAACTTGATCCAACACAAAATATAGCCCATTTCTTTATTTACGTAATTATTCAGGAATTATTAAATATGAACCTATTAGTATCAGAAATTGATTTGAATATACAATGAATAATACAATAGCTTCTGTAAATATTGTTCTTTACTACAATGAAAAGCTTAATTTATATTTTATATATATTATAGCTTAATTTCATGTATGTACTGTCTGTATTCAGTTATTCTCTGAATAAATTATGGTGTGTATAATTTTAATGTCCTGATTGAGCAACATCTATTTCAGACTAGAGGTCTTCACAGTGTACCCGAGACCCGTCGACCCGAACGGGTTCGGGTCTATATTTTAATTGATCAGCCGGGTCCAGGTCGGGTCCGAATCTATTACCTCGGGTCCCGGGTCTGTTTAACATTGTGTGTAATGCCTGTGCGATCATCAGACTCGGGGAACACCCGGCTGTGATCAGACACTGCTTGTTTTTTTGTAACTTGCCACTTGTAAAATTAGGAAAAGAAAAGTATGAGCCAAAACAAAAAAGCAATCTCTCCCTCTCTCTCCGATGTTAGACAGCCAAACTGCGCTTTACATTTTCTCCCTTTTTTATAATAATATAAATGAACCGTTTAATCAAAGTTTTAGTGGTCAGATTCAGACTCGAAGCAAAGAAGAGAGATTATGGCTCCTTAAATTAGGTAAGACAAAAAGTTATATTTTTCGCAACAGGTTTATTGGCTTGCAATAGCAATTTAAGGTGGAATATGTTACAATCGGGTCCAGTCGGGGCTTTGTCTTCCAGGTGGGTTCAGGTCCAGCTTTTGAAATAATAGACTGGTCCGTGTCGGTTCAATGTAGTACATTACGGATCTCTTTCGGATTCTGGCACAAACTTTTGGACCCGTGAAGACCTCTATTTCAGACTCTCCAAAATCGCGCAAATAGGTTTACTAGCATTAGCTACTGTTTCCATGTAAAATGTTGTATGCTAAATGAATAATAATTTAACCACCATTTAAATCCTTACCTGCTTCAAAATGAATGCTGTTAACAAAATCATTGTTGAAACATTTGCAGTTAGCAGCTACTGTACGAATAAAAACACTATAACAGAATTATATAAACAATAAATAACTGTTCAATGCGAATAAAGATGTGTTTACGAAGCATAACTCTTTTTCCGATTTCAGAATGAGCACTTTGTCATTTGTTATATGATGAGGTCGTGTCCGTCTGATGTTTATCATGTTCATGATGTTCTCTACTGTAATGAACGTAGCTTTTTAATAAGTAGAGGAAATTCCCTTGAGTGTTTGCATTGTAAGAATGTACAGGGATACTTCAGATTTAAAAACGGTGACTTATGTGATGTCTCATTAAAATCATATAATTTCCTATTAATTCAATAGAACATTTACACACACACTAGGGATTACCAATATGGTGGCTTCACATTCATGATGTCATTAGTAATCCAGTTCTCTATTCTAGATCAGTGATCGACAGTGTTGTGAATCTGAGCTTGATGGAGATTAATGTACAGTGCATTCAGTAACTTTTAAACAGTCAGGATAACTCCTCACACTGAATATTTTTCACAAACATAAGTTAACTATCGAGGCACTGAAATACTGAACACCAGCACATCTAATAAACCAAAATGACTGATTAAGCTGTAACTTTTAACACAACTAAACTGTGCTGACATTTATCATCAAAACAACAGAAGCTGCAGAATCTCATCTTTCATGTTTGATCATTCTGAACATTTTTGATGCAATAAATTGTATACCTTAATAATTTAGAGAAATAATACACTAATATTTATATATAATATAAATAATTCATGTGTATAACTTATATAGCATTATTTCATCAGGTCTCACCTCAGTGTGTTGAGTTGACAGTTTGGATCCTGTAGTAAATCACTGAGCAGCTTCACTCCTGATTCTCCAGGATCATTTCCTGTGAGATCCAGCTCTATCAGGTGTGAAGGGTTTGATCTCAGAGCTGAAGACAGAGCTTTATAACCTTCTTCACTGATACTGCAGTCTGAAAGTCTATTAGAAAAGATGTTATTCTTCATTATAACACAGATTGTCACACAAGTACATGTTCTAGAATGAAGAAAATAAAAAAGATGCACTACAGGAATTTGGGCCTGAATGGACTCTTTTGACAGTAAAGCTGGGTAAAGTTATATATTAGTGAACTGAAACTACAACAAATGCAATTTAAAATTTTTGCAGTTTTAATTTTCCACAATTATAACCTACAGTCAATCAAAATTACTCAACCCTCAGAGATTTTAGCAAAAATGGCAAAGTCAACAGAGATCTCACAAAAGCTATAGAAAAGCTACAGAGAATAAATAATATTACTTTAGAAAGTCTAAGGCTATATGCAGATCAAGAAGAACAAAAGGCCAACTTGAACTTGCTAAAATTCACTTGTGTAGACCTGTGGAGCTCTGGAAGAATGTTTTATCGAGTAATGTGACCAAACTGGAACTTCTTGGACCCATGGTTCAGCGTTATGTCTGCTGCAAATGTTTTTAAGTGGCCTGTTCAGTCTCCAGATTTAATTAGCTTTTTTCAAATTCAACTAGATATTTTCAATGATTTGGCAATGTGAAAACCAAAGATTATCAGTGATCTGGAAGCTTTATCAGGCGAGGAATGGGACAAGACCGTAGTAGAGACGTGACAGAAGCTTCTAAACACTTACAGACAGCATTTATTGCTGATTTTAAAGAATAAAAGATTCTGCACAAAATTTTAACAAATGTTTAGATCCAATATGAATTTCATCATGATTCTCAGAATCACTCAAAAGTGTATTAAACTTTATCTAATACTTTACTCATGCCTTTGCTGAATTGATCAAAACATGAATTTGATGATTTTATCATTTTTTAAGATAACTTACAACACATTTGTAAATCATTAGCATACCACTTATTAATTTATGAACGTATAGTCATGTTTTGTAAATGATTCATTCATCATTAACTAGTTACTTATAAGTGACTTAGAATTAATAAAACATTACTATAATGTTAACTTATCACTTATTAATAAATTATGAATGTGTAGTCAAGTTTTGTAAATGATTAGTTCATCATTAACTAATAATTTATAAATGATTTATAATAACGTATAATAACGTTCAGTTATAAGTGTTACCACATAGAACAATTCTCCATAACTTGTAAAACAGCATTTATTTAGTTTTTATTTCCAAATATATCTCAATCCATAATGAGTATTTTCAAATCTATGAAACAGGTGGGTCACTTGAGTGTGTAATTACTGTGATACACTTAAAATACTTACTTCAGCTTTTCCAGTCTACACTGTACATTTTCAAACAGAGTCGAGATGATCTTCATTCCTGGGTTTCCTAGTTTATTCTCACTCAGATCCAGCTCTGTCAGATTTGAAGGGTTTGAATTTAGAGCTGCAGCCAGAACATGACAACCTCCTTCTGTGATACAGTTGTTCTTCAGACTGCATAAAGAGAAAACACTTCAGTTTTAATCTGAATATTTACCAGTATGTCTCAGCTGACAGATGACAAATACTGGTGATGATGACGAAGACACATAAAAAGCACCCAGCAGCAAGAAGCATATCATAGGCTTTAGTAAAACAATTACACAAATTGTCTTCAACAATACAGTGCAAATGATTCACAAACTACACAAAATGAGTGAGTGAAATTAGATTTTACTGGAACATCGCCTAGCGACCTAAGACATTAATTCCAGTGCTTTATCAGATATGTACCACTGTTTCATCCTTAGTTTTGATTTGTTTTATGTCAAAGTTCTCTGTCGTGTGTTTTTCTGCTTTTTCAGAGAGTTTTTTAATGCAAATGTGTTAGTTGGCATTCGTATCCATGCACTCGTGACAGACTTCACTTTCACTTTGTGTTCGTTCATATTTCAAAAGCAATATGTTTAGTAGTTGTTCAAATGACTACTTATTGGTTGAATATGGTACAGTTTGAACCAATCTTGGCTTGGGGTGGGGCTACGCGTCAACAATCATTTCTGTTTGGCTCAGAGGAACGAAAGCATTGGTTTCTTCTGACAAATCAATGATGTCAAAATGTGATGACGTGATCACGTGCACTACGGCGCCTCTGAATATCCAAATGAGATAAATAGGACATCTCCAAAACGTGGAGAATCAGTTCTTTACATCATGAATGCACTGTAAGTCGCTTTGGATAAAAGCATCTGCTAAATGCATGAATTTATTTAAATGTAATTATTTATATATAGTAGAGAGAGATAATGTAGAGTTGTAGAGAATGTAGAGAATGTGGAATGTAGAGTTCATGCTGCAAATTTCACGGAGTTGAAGCAGTTCTGTCCTCAATTATGTGGCAAATGATCTAGGTTGATGTTAACAGATGGATCTTCTAACCAAACACTACAGATTGTCACAAAACTTACCTCAGTATCTCTAATTTGCAATTAATATTTTTCAATCCAGTGCAGAGCATTTTAACTCCATAATCCTGCAGATTATTATTGTTCATGTTCAGCTCTTTCAGATTGGTATCTGATCCAAGAACTGAAGCCAGAGCTGGACAGCTTTTGTCTGTTAAACCACAATCATTTAGCCTACAAGAGAAATAAATCAAATCACAGAGTTAGATACATGTAATACAATTGTAAATATATATATATATATATATATATATATATATATATATATATATATATATATATATATACCAATTATTTTTAGATGAACAGTAAATACACTGCATATATATTAAGATTGCATTGATTCAAATTTCCTACTTAATAAAATATGTAAATGAATAACAGGTTTATATCATTAATGGCAATGAGTTATACATTTCAAAGTGCTGCTCTATTTTCTGGATGAGTGTCTTGAGGTGTAGAATCTGGAGGTTAATCATTTATGCATTGAGGATATGCAAGAGTACATCTTTTTTATAGCAGAAGTTGTAGAAGTTGAACTGCATATTGAAGTAGAAATAACTATGGAACAATGTGTTTTATAATAACATGATGTGCTTCTTCTGAAGCTAACTAAACAGGGTCAGGGTTCTCAAAAGCTTTGTAAGCCTAAGAAGTTCGTAAAAATGATCGTACGACTGATCTTAATATCACTGTCTGTTTCCCAAAAGCATCGTAACTTAAGTAGCACTTGAAAATAATCGTAGATCTACGAGTGCTCTGGAGTAATCGTTAAGCCCTAAGTGCATCGTAAGAAGACATATTTAATCAGTCACCTGCAGGACAATCGGCAGATTAAACCTTTAACTTGATTCAAGTGCAATGTGATTATAATATAAGGATTTTATTGTACACCTTATGACTCGTCTTTATTTTTTTTATTAAATTTATAATAAATGAAATAATTAAAAAGGGCTGAAAAAATAGAAATACACATTTAACACAAATACACAAATACACAAATAACGTCTCTCTCTCTCTACTGTATATGAATAAATACATTTAAATAAATGTATGCATTTAGCAGACGCTTTTTTCATGATCCGGTCACTGCACATCTGTTTATTCACCACAGACTTTCACACGACACAGTACACCCTGGACTACATTTCCCATAAACCCCTGCCTAGGAACTCATTATTGAACCACACCTGTTTCCTATCAGTGAAACATCACTCACATTGCGAAGTCTTGTTTAGTTCTGTCAGGCATTTCTGAGCGTTTTCCTAGTTTTTGTTCCTTCCTTGTTTGACTTCGGATTATGTATACCAACTGATTCTCTGCCACCTGCCCCGACCTTTGTCTGGTATTGTTACTGATTTCTGGATATCCCTGGACACTCTTGATGCTGTTTCTGATTTCTGCCTGTCTGACCACTCTATAAATTAATACTGCAATTTAGGGCTGCAACTAACGATTATTTTGATAATTAATCTGTCAATCCTTTTACGATTAATCGGTTTATGTACCTCTATTTTAGTTTTGCCCATTTTTTCCCCAAGTAACTTATTAATAAATGGTCTTTATCATTCAACAGACTTTTCAGAGATTAACAATTTTGCATTGTCATATCCTCATCAAAAAATACCTGGAGTTGTGTTTTATTATGTGCTAGTAATCCTTTGTCGAACTCTTCTGCAATCAAAACACTGACCCATACGTACTCTAGCAAATTTCACAAGGAGATTTCAAATAAAGTTTTCACCATGGCCGTCCTTAGGGCTCCTAAAGTAGTTTAACATCCCGAAACAAAGCTTATTAAGGAATCTTTCAGAACATATTTTCACTAAGAATAAGAATAAAACAGAATAAAATTGTAGTACATTGCATTTTATACCTGGGAAACAGCTTAATAGCTTATGCTGTGAAATTGTAAACAATCATTCGAATAAAGTGCCAATGGCATGAAACCTGAATGGAACTCACATTTTAAAGTAAAATCCATCAGAAAAAAAAAGTATTGAAAAAATATGAAAAAAATTGGACAGACAAAAAACTTGCTGTGTGAAAAAGATCAGTGCATTTCAAATACATTTAAACATTTACCTCTCTCATTCAGTCATAATTAGGCTGCAAGACTGAATTATGAACTGGTAAACGACAAACTGATCACAGAACATGTTTGTAAAGCTTTAAATGTTAACTGTTAAAAAGCAATGTTATCAGCTTTTACGACTAAACATTTGCAAACAACATTGTACTGGAGAATCTGAAAATATAAAAGTCAATTCAGTAGTGCAAAGTTTACAGGTTACTCTTTTTTTTTTGAAGGCTCAAAGTAAAGTACTCCCACACTTTGGATGACTTTGTTCGATTAGTTTTATCTTCCGCTTTTTCCTTTTTCTTTCTCGAGCTTACTCCACTGCCGTCTGTCTCCACCATCCCGCTGAATGCTGCAGAGAACTGTTTGGGAAGCACATGACATAAAACGAGGCCAGCTATTGGCTATTCACTACTTCTCCTGCTGTACTGGCTGAGTAAAACCTGCGGTGGCTCATTACTACCACACTGAGGTCACCAAAGATTTAAAATATGCACGAAATGAGCCACTTATGGCAAATAAAAGTTATTTAGCAACTAATCGATGATTAAATTAGTTGACAACTATTTTAATAATAGATTTTAATCGATTAAATCGATTAGTTGTTTCAGCTCTACTGCAATTGGATCCTAGCGTGTCTGACTCCAGCTTTCAAAGCGACTTAGTGTATTTAGGCTAACTTTTTTTTTTACCTAACATTACATATAAATATATAAAGTATGTTATATATTATTATGTAAAGTATATTATTAAAGACTATAATATAATACACTATTGTATTGTGTTATAATTAGTATATCCAAGTTGTCTGTCTGGAACGCAGCATTAGGTTAACGTCAATAAACGATAGTGTACTACAATTAAGTATAGTATAGCAATATTTTCCACTGCAATACTGTATTGATACACGGATGCCAAGTATCAATCTTTTAGTATACTATTTGGTAGAATAATAAAATCAATTTCTAGACAATCCACTAGACGGTTGTGTTGAGTTTTCTGGTGAGCTCAGCTGGGTCGCCTTCAGCATGCAGCAAGTTAGTAAAATAAAGATGACGCCATCGCAGAAAGTTATCAGGAAAGTCCCTTCTGCATTTAAATGCGGATGTATGGACTTGCTTTGGATTTGTAAACAAGGAGGGGATGTAGGTAGGTATGCACTGAATTTTCGGCATCCGCAAATTATCAAAGAGAAAACTGACCAAAAATGTGAGCAAAAAAGCTACATATAATAATAGTAATATTATTAAAAAATAAAAGTGTGTGTGTGTGTGTGTGTTCACTGCTGTGTGTGTGCACTTTGGATGGGTTAAATGCAAATCACAAACTCTGAGTATGGGTTACCATAATTGACTGTATGTCATGTCACTCACTCACTAAATCAGCAGTGTCCAAGCCTGCTATGTATCAGTGTAGATTAATGTAATTTTAAGATGAGAACAAAACATTAACAAAATATATTAACTTACAGAGCTCTTTTGCAGGTTTTGATGACTGCTGATAATCTAATGAGACACTCGTCTGATTTCTTGAATTTCTGAAGCTCAAACTCCTCCAGCTCCTCCTCTGATGTCAACAACACAAAGACCAAAGCAGACCACTGGGCAGGAGAAAGATCAGCAGATGAGAGACTTCCTTTGCTAAGGTGGGTCTGAATGTCTTTCACCAGAGTTTGGTCGTTCAGTTCATTCAGACAGTAGAACAGATTGATGGATCTCTCTGGAGACAGATTAGACTCTAATTTCTGCTTGATGTACTGAACTATTTCCTTTTTGCTCTGCTCATTTCTATTTTTCTGTTTCAACAGACCCTGTAAGAGTCTCTGATTGGACTGGAGTGACAAACCAAGGAGGAAGCGAAGAAAAAGATCCAGGTGTCCATTATCACTCTCTAGAGCCTTGTCCACTGCAGTCTTGAGCAAATCAATCATTGTTTCACTTTTGTTTTCCTGTTCTGTCGACTCATGAACAAATATACTTATCTTCTTTATGTCTAGAAACAGATGTGCATAAAGGGCTGCAATAAACTCTTGAATGCTCAAGTGAACGAAGCAGTACATGGTACCAAGAGTGATCCCTGTTTCCTCCTTAAAGATCTGGGTACACATGCCTGAGTACACTGATGCCTTATAGATGTCAATACCACAGGCTTCCAGATCTGTGTCATAGAAGATCACATGGTTTCTTTCCAGCTGATCAAATGCCAGTTTCCCCAGTGAAAAGATGGCATCTTTATCCCAGGAAACATCTGGTGTATATTCTCCATCATACTTTCGTCTGCTCTGCTGGATCTGAAATCTGAGGAAGTGTGTGTACATTTGTGTCAGAGTCTTAGGAGTGTCTTCAGTATTTGACTCCTGCAGTGTTTTGGAGGCATCATCAGCCTGATTGTTTTTGACAACATTTTTTCTTTTCTCCTCTAAAATGTTCTGGAGAACAGTGGCTGAAATCCAGCAGAAGACTGGGATGTGGCACATGATAAAGAGACTCTTTGATTGTTTAACATGATCAATGATTTCTTTGGCCTGATTCTCATCCGTGAATCTTTTTCTGAAGTACTCCTCCTTTTGTGCATCATTGAATCCTCGTATCTCTGTCAGCCGGTCGATACAGTCAGGAGGAATCTTACTGGCAGCTGCTGGTCTGCTGGTGATCCAGATGAGAGCAGAAGGAAGCAGATTTCCCTTGATGAGGTTCGTCAGGAGAACATCCAGAGAGGCTGGTGATGACACATCAGACCACGTCTCATTATCCTTAAAGTTTACAGGAAGTCGACATTCATCCAATCCATCAAGAATGAACAAGACTTTGAATTGATTTCTTCTCGTAAGGTTCAGTCCTTTTGTCTCTGGGAAAAACTGTGTTATAAGGTCCATCAAACTTAGTTTTTCTTGCTCCTTTAAGTTCATCTCTCTAAATGGAAGAGGAAATATGAAGCTGATATCTTGATTTTCTTTTCCTTCTGCCCAATCCAGAACAAACTTCTGCACAGAGACTGATTTTCCGATGCCAGCAACTCCTTTTGTCAGTACAGTTCTGATCTGCTTGTCTTGTTCAGGTGCTTCAAACAAATGTTTGCACTCAACCTGTATCTCCTGTGGTTCATGACGTCTGGAAGCAACTTCAATCTGTCTCACCTCATGTTCAGTATTGACCTGTTCACTACAACCCTGAGTGATATAGAGATCTGTGTAGATGTTCTTCAGAAGTGTAGAGTCACCTTGCTTTGCAATTCCTTCAGACACACACTGATACTTCTTCTTTAGGCTACACTTTAGCTGATGAATGAAGAACAGCTCATCTAAACACAGAAATAAAAGATTGTTTAGTCTCTGGGTTTATGTTCAGAACAGAATGTGGAAGTCTAAAGGAATTATTATAATAATTATAAATAAAATTATTAATTGACAGCACTGGAGTCTCTTACCTTCTAGAGTATCAGCAGCTTCATCTTGCTTCATCTCTCTCAGGAAGTAGAGCGTGAGATCAAGAGCTGCTTCTTTCATACTGCATCTGTTCTCATTAAAGTCCTTCACAAAATACTGCTTGTCCTCTTTTTGTAATATTTTCTTAAACTTTTCCAGTTCATTTCTTAGAAATGTGATTATTTTCTCCTCAAGATCCTATAAACAAAAAACAGAGGCAAAAGAACAAAATTCAACCAAATCCACATTCATTTGGTCCAAAATATATGATCCATAATTAAAAATATTTGTAAAAGAAACATTGTCCAATAAACAATTTATTTGTTATAAGTATAATAATTAAATATTCTTTTCACCTGGAAGATTCCTAGGAGTTTGTCTGTGAAATTCTTGTGGTTCCTGTTAATCTGGACGTCTGAGTCTAATGTCTCATAATGCAGACTGTAAAAATGGTGAATACAATTAAATGTGGTTAAGGCAATATATTAAACAAATCTCTTGCTACTGTTTTTTTATCAAACACAAAGAGCAAACTTCAGCTGTTAATGCTGCAGTTATAAGTTAATTCTGTTAAAGAGAAGGTTCTACTCAAGTACAAATGTAAGTTTTTCTGTCCTATAAGGAAAAAAACTATTGACACTAATAACAGAAAGATGGAAAGACATATTCATGTTTCTATGGTGTATTTATGCCTCCTTGCTGCTGCTTGTGTAACTGTATTACTGGAAAGAAGCTCCAGACTGAGTTCAATAAAAAGCAAAACAGATATTGTTCTTTGATTTATGGTTTTATTTAATTTCTATCACAGATATCCCAGTGGAGAAATTAGCTAGTGCCATAACACAAAACACATGAAATACCTTTCAGTAGCTGATGGTGTTTCCTCACTGAACTTCAGTGGTTCACCTTTTGAGCAGTCACTCTTCACAGACACAGAGCTGGACACATGTGAGTCTGATCTTACACTGATGACACAAAGAACAGAGAGATTCTTCAGTCTCATTTGAAAAGGTTTAATGTTGTAAATGGTCATTTCTGTAGATAGATGAACACATTCATGTTTGATTGTCACATTCATTATTGAATTTATGCTCTCTAGCGTCTGTCTGTGTAACTGTATTACTGGAAAGAAGCTCTAGACACAGTCCAGTGAAGAAAGAAGCAGAAACTGTGATTATTGTATTATTTACTTATTTTCTATCACAGATACCCTAGTGAAGACATTAGCTAATGCTATGTTTAACAAACCAAATGAAATACCTTTCAGTAGCTGATGGTGTTTCCTCACTGAACTTCAGTGGTTCATGTTTTGACCAGTCACTCTTCACAGACACAGAGCTGGACACATGTGATCCTGATCTTACACTATTGACACAAAGAACAGAGTGGGAACAGTTTTAAAACTTTAATACAATCAATTTCATAAATTCGAGAAAAGAAACTACAATATATACTGCAATGTAAAAGAGAAAAGTATAAGTCCCCTTCCATCACAGTAGAGTCCAAGCTCTCTTCTGTCACATCAGTATCATCCTCATCTAACACACAAGCTTCATTTCTACCATTGTGCCACATTCAGCTTCATTCTCCTCAGTCTCAGTCGTCTCACTTCTCTCCCCTTCTTCATTTATATCTTCTCTTCTCTATATCTTCAACACTCTCACATCCTTCATTATTTACAGCTTCAGCATCGTTCACTTTCTCAGCACAGACACTTCTGATGTGGCCCTTCCATTATATCCACCAACTAATCAAAATCAGATTCATCTACATCATACTTCAAGACCATGTAAACCTGTCATCTAAAACAAATGACAGTGATTTACAGTCAAGCGGGATCTTTTTGATTTGGGAAACTACTGTTTCATGTTTTAATCTCTACAAGCAAGAGTTGATCTTTACTGAAAGCTGGAACACATCTCTTCTGACTTCATATCTACAGATTACACACCAGGGGTCTCATTTATAAATGTTGCGTGCACACAAAATAGGCACAGAAATTGCGTACAGATTTTTTTAACGCACATATCGGGATTTTTAAAAAATAAAATTGGCGTAAATATGTACACACCGTACAAACATTATAAACCAGGCGTACAAACTCTTTTTCATGGAGTGAGAAAATTAATGAAGTAAACAATGACTTTAAACTCGGTTTTTATGTCGATATACACATTTACATTAAATATTCCACTCGCATTAAAAAAGATTAACACTGAAATTAGGCCTACATAATTTTACAAACAACAATTGCATAATTTAATTTTCAATGAACCATTTTCCTGTGACATGTTATTTTTATTAAAGCAAGGAGTGCTATAGGTGCTCAATAATTAATCGTTAAACTAAACTACAGAGTCAGATCACATGTTATGAGAACTATTTTAGCGAGAACAATGATGGATGATGTGCACTTCTATGTTATGGTGGACACTGCTGGATTACTGTACAACCACAGCTGCACAGATCTGTTAATGTCGTGTAAAGTCGTCTCTACAACATTAAGAAAAATCCCACTATAATTGGAGAGATTTGTAAGATTTGCATGTTTCCTTTTTACAATACTTTGTCAGTGACGCGTCGAATCAGACAATACACTGCAGTAAATATACGTTTATCGGTTTCCACTAAAATAGCTAAAATATGTTTATCTTATCAAAACTGCATTTATTTAATTTGAAATAATCTAAATTATTTGGCCAGTGTAAAAGAATGAGATCATCTAAAATATCTGAGAACTATTAGAAACCATTTTGCTTTTATGGATATTTTAATTTATTCTAAAACATAGCAAGGATACCATTTCCCTATGTCTCGGTGTTAAAAATTGTGTCACGTGCATGGGAATTCACATGTAAATGATATGCAGATGAGGTTATGAATAGTAAAACAAGGCGTTGTAAGCTCCATATATGGTGATTTCGGGGAGGAGACGAGGTGGAGATGCACGTACGCACAATCTTCCCCTGACTGGGATTTATAAAGAGACGTTTGTGCAGGTTCTGGCGTGCGCATGGTTTTATAAATCTGAAAACTTTTGGGTAAAATCTAGCTTTTATGCCTACGTAAAAATTTAGGATGAAATCTACGGAAAGTTTTATAAATGAGACCCCAGGGCTGTGCAGTGTTACATATATTGAACATGCTATGAAAAAAAACATCAGTCTGTGTGATTAATAAATATACCACAGTAGCAATGCATGCATGGGTTTGAGCCGGTTTACAAACCCGTTGTCCAGCAAAGTGAACATTTAATGATGTTTTTGCAACAAATTCATTTCATCACTCGAGTGTAACCAGTGCTTTAAGTGGGCCGGTACGCACCGGTACTCAGTACCGCCACTTCCAAATATAGCTCCTGAGCGTACCGCCACCTCTCCGTGCGCCCAGAACGTGCTTTTAGCGTACCGGTACGCTCATTTGGACATCTGTTTTAATAGAGGTTTTATTCCTTTGCCAGCGCTGCCGCTTTTCAGAGCACCCTTCACAATGCAAGCTTCCTAATTCGTCCCACCGAGAGCAGAGACTACATTACCCTTACACCATTGAGTTTTACAAGTGAAAAGTGCATGCGTCGCTTTAGCCGCTGCCAGTGATAACTCAATGTGCCCGGAGAGGGTGTGTGAATCGCGCAAACTCGGCTCGGTAAAAATTCAAATACAGTGAACAACACTTAATATGCTCTCCTGGCTTCAGACTCTGAGTACTACGTCATCACGGTCAGAATCAGATGACTCGCTGACTGACACCACACCAATCCTGAATGATATCGCTGCAGGTCAGACGCAAGCTAATGAAGTAATGCAATAGCTCTTTCAGGTAGGGTGACCAGACGTCCCGAAATCTAAACTGTTGTCCTGAATCCCGAATCTGGCCCCAATTGTCCCGAAAATTAGACTAAAGCAAAATCTTGAGTAGTTATTGTCTGATAAACATTAAAAACTGTCTGCGGAGGTTGAGTCGTCCTGCAACCAGCCCCCGCCGGCTGCTCACTGGCTTCAGCATCTTTTTTCTAAGTTTTAAAAAATACCGTAAGCGGCTTGGCACGAATTTAGATATTCATTTATCTAATTAATCTATATGCACAAAGACAATAGAACCTTTTTGTCCCCTTTTTGTTTTAAAGCTTGATGAAGAGAGCGCAAGTTGCTGCAGCTGCGAGGAGGACAGTGATGCACGCGTACAGGAGTGATTGACAGTTCGTGGCACTGTGTACAAAAAATACTCCGCTACACAATTATTTCGTTATTTTCGTTTAAGCTTATTAGCATTAGCGTTACAGAAAGGTCTGATTTACGCACTGTTACAACAGTCACTTTTTTTTTTCTTTTTTTTTTACAATGACAATTGAAATAAAGACATTACACATTGCTGCTATTTTTTATTAATTTGAAATGAAAGAATGAAAGAGAGATTAAAGTGAAGAAACTGAATACAAACGGTCTCTTTCCAGAGCTGAAAAAAAAAACAATGTTCTGACTGCTATATAAATATCTTTTTTGCTGTAGTATTAGTACCTGTTTTATTAATGCAATGATGCCCATCACAGACTTGTTATATGAGGCAAAATTAAGGAATTCAGTGTGTTATATTAAATAATTACAGACATGGCTTCAGTCAAAACACTGAGGTTCCTTCTGAAATTAGTTTGTGGATTATCTAACCTTAATATTATATTTATAGGCCTATCCATAATATTTGAGCCATTCAATGCTATGTGGCAAAGAGTGCTCCTGTATAGACATAAAAAAATAAATAAAAAGACTTAACATGTCTTCCCTGGGAATCAAGCCCACAACCTTGCTCTGCTAACACAATGCTCTACCACTTGAGCCACAATAAATTATTACTCATTTTAGTTCATTTAACACTTTACAGCAAATGATACTTCAGTTTGCAATGATTATTTTGACTTGCTTAAGTTACCATATTATTTACATTTTCTATCCACTAAATGTGCAACCTGAAACTAAAGTGTAAAACATTTTAATTCTGGGGTTGTACAGGATTTAAATATTCCTGTATATTAGACATTTAACAAGTTCAAGCTGTTTTTAACCCGAGACAATCTAAACACATTTAGAGGAAGTTCTGCTCTGTTTTTCAAATCATTAGACATGACAACAGTGAGAGAAAACACTGCTTGTAGAGAAGTGTTGTTGTTTTCTGTGAAAGCAGACTCAGTGTTACCTCTGTTTGTGTGAGAGACTCATCTTTCCTCTCTTCTCTGACATACTGCAGATGAACAGCTCAACACTGAGATCTTTGTGTCTCTGAAGACGATCAGATGCTCATCATGACCTGGACATGACAATCAGATCAAGATCATGAGAGTTCAGAGGAACAAATGATGAAGAAAATAACTAGTGCTGAATCTCTGAGTTATCAAGCAATCAATATACAAATAAAATATGATGCAAATATACTGCCATGTAATAATCTCTTCAGATCACTCACAACACACGTCTTTATTTACTTACACATTACTATCAGTAATAAGTTACTATATATTAAGCTTCGGATCATTAAAAAGTTTAAAAGAAGATTTGTTTTGCTCGTGTTTATCAAGCTGTCTGTCCAGAAGAACAGGTTTGATTTGATCACAAAATACTTTCGGTCTCGCGTCTTAAAATACAAAAAAGGAGGAAATGAAAAAACACTTTTAGAATTATTCTGACTGCTAGTCTATATTTTTTACAAATATTTTTGAAAACTTGTAAAAAAAAAAAAATTGTCTTTAAACGGTTTGTTTTATTAACATCTCTCTGTTTCTCTGTGGTTTATTTCTTCGGTGACAGACAGGTATAAGTTATAACTGAACAAATCCCGCTTCATCCAGCTCTGAAATGCGTTCATCATTCTCCTAAATAAGTGTAATGGTGAAAGTATTCAGACTTACTTGCAGTAGTTCAGACGATCTTGTGCTGCAGGAACAGAATCCAGAAGTCTTTCAAACACTTCCGGTTTGTGATCGCTGTTAAACACCTGTGCGATCTTCACGATTGATGTTTGTCACCTGACACGACTTCATCTTGGAGAAAATCAAAGTCCAGTTAACAACAGATCTCGTGCATCAGCGCCACCAACTGGACAGGAATGTGAAGCACAAACACACCTGCTTTCTCCCTCTTCTTCCTTCTAACAGCAGATCCCAAACTAAAACAGTGCACTAGCGCCACCTGCTGTTTCTTCACATTCTCCCTCTCAATCTGCTCCATTCACCTCCTTCTGATACATTTGACTACTCTGAAGGGTTAATGAATAATGACAGACAAATCATGTCAAATAATCCAAGACAAACATATCAATCTGAAAGGTGATGATTATATGCTATATAACAGAATCATATACAGTCCTGGTTTTATTTGAAGGAATTTCATCACATTTCTTTCATTACAGCAATAGTCTATGAATTCAGATTGAATGATTTATTCAGTTATTCTGTAGGTTATGATGAATAATTAAGATATATGAAATATTGAATTAGTTTAGAAATCAATTAATTATAATGAAAGAAAACTTTCAGTTTCTACACACAAATAGAAAAATCCCAGTTATTTCCATCTTATTATCTGAATTGATCATCTCTGGTTGCTGTGATGTAGATATATGTGCTTTTAGACCGAGACATTTCTGGATCTGATGAAGAGAAACCCCAGGAACACAGAAGAAAGATCTTGTTTGAGACTCGAATCTCAATCATTAGACTGTAAAAAGTGTGAGAGATGAGAGAGATCGACCTTTATCTGTTCTCACATGGACAGATATTCAATGAGTACGGCAGAAATTTAGGCAGCACCTCACCATTGTGAAGCAGAGTATCACAATTTGACCCAAACATGATTGTCCCGTGACGTGACAGCACTGGCTAGAGTAATTAGTTCATTTACAACCTTCCTTACAAATGGGTGCATAGTACTTAACTTACTGTTATTTTTATTATAAATATGATTTACTCTTACAGTTACGTGATGCATTTCTGCTCTTCAAAAGTTACCTTGTTGTATGATTTATGTCTTTTGAGTTCACCCTTCAGATTAGACGATAGATCTGTAGTGTTACTTGTGTAGGATTCAAAATGTTATTTGCTTTTAATTTATGTCATTATGTCCTTTTTTTGTCTCTGCAACAAATAACGCTGAAATAAAGGCTGATTTTGTTTCACCATTTGCTGGAGGTCACAGATTTCCAATCCTCTGCACATTTGCTGCAGCATTGAGAGGATTCACACAGACGAATGCAGAACAACAGCACTACACCAAATAATACATCCAGGAAAAAGAGAAATCATCTTTAACTTAATAAAAGTGCTTGTTTGAAACAAAAGGCTAAGTATGAAACATTAATCTCTGTCAGATTGAAAAAGCATTCGTAAATTATTTTACAGACATCATAGGTGTTTAAATACTAGAAAAATGCTCAACTAGAAAAAAATAAATAAAATGAAATTACACTGACTATCGAAACTGACTATATATTTTTTCAGGTCTGGAAATGACACTTAAAATTCACCAGATATTTAATTTTTTCTCATGACAATGGAAAAGCTGTAAAAAGCTGGAGATGAGAGTCTAGGAATGAGTATAATGAAGCAAAAACATCTAACCCTGATGTGTGGATTCAAGAGAAAGGAGGAGAGTCAGATGGACAGAATCACAGATACTACACCTGACAATGTCTTCCTTTCATCACATGTTACATGCTACGATTCTTTCAGAAAGCTCAAGCAATGCTGTCGTGTCTGCAGTCTCGATCTAAAGAAATAAAAACCAGGAGTAACACACACATACACTACACAGATGTATCTAAAAATCTGAATTGAGTTGAATTAGAAAACCTCGTCAGTCAGATCTAGCAGGTCTGCATCTGTTATGTCAGCTCATCTTTATTAATCTCCCGGAAGAAATGAAATTGTATTTCCACTCCATGAAAAAGGTCCATCCTGAGTAATGCTCACTGCCATTATTTCACCAACTATCCTAAAGTACAACAAAGAAAACTGGACAAAGAGACGCATTCACTGACAAACTGTTCTAGGATTAGAATTAGGGCTGAGTATTGACACAAATATTATATTATATTATATTATATTATATTATATTATATTATATTATATTATATTATACTATATTATATTATATTATATTATATTATATTATATTATATTATATTATATTATATTATATTATATTATATTATACTATACTATATTATATTATATTATATTATATTATACTATATTATATTATATTATATTATATTATACTATACTATATTATATTATATTATATTATACTATATTATATTATATTATATTATATTATATTATATTATATTATATTATATTATATTATATGTGGTACATAGCAGCTTAGTTGCTACTACATTACTATAATATTGAAGGTTAGAATTGTATTTGTATTTTTGGCATTCATTGATGTTTATTTGGCGCTGTAGCCTGTAACTGGTGTTAAAAACAGAGGAAGACGTTATCTTTCAAGAGTGCTGCATGCTGCCGCTTCACTTGACCTGAGGCACACTGCGTGATCGTCACTGCATTAGATAGAGAGCACCACAGTCAGATTTACTGTTGACATTTCAAGAGAAGATGGACAGAAGTCCAAATCTGAGACTTTGTTTCTTATCAGAAGTAACAAAGCACAAAGCCTATTGTGAAATCAGTTTAAAAAATGAGATTGGTTCGATTAAAATTGAGACATCAATGTTTTTTACCCAGCTGTGATGCTAATAAACCTTCCTGAAATTGTCATTCTGAAAGTCTGTAATTGAATACTTCAGATTTTTCCCAGTGCTCCCTCCCTCAAATAATTTTTCATCAATTCTGGCCATCATTTCTTTAAAGAAAGCAGATTGTCAGTACTAATAAACAAATGCACTGAAGTTAGTTTAGAAGATGACTACATTTGATAAAACTGCAAAATTAATGCAATGGTGCTGCTTCATCTGAGAACAAACACACAGCGGTCAGGAATTGTTTCATCAGAAGCACGATCTATCCCAGGATCTCCAATGAAAGTGATTCTTCAGAGACGACTTCTTCTGTGTGAGAGCTCGGGAGAACATGTCTTCTCTTGTGACACAGAGGCTGAAAATGGGTCTATTGCCTCTTTAAGTGTGTCGATTGTGTCTGTAAGGCTTGAGAAAAAGAAAACAGAGATGCTTTCTTTTTTAGCTTTTGGCTGATGTAAAAAAGGCACTAGAAATTAAACTTAATTGCACCTCTTTTGCTTTTGTCCTGTTCCGTCTAAATCTTGGTTTGGTCCATCGTCAGCTCTGAAAGAAGCTAAATAATATTTAATACCACACACACAAACAACTGATAGTAAGGACTGTAGGTTAAACCAAAAATGTCATGAAAACACAAAGCATACAATAAAAATAATAACCTTTCCCCACAGGTACTTTCATGTGCTTCAATAAAGTCTTCTGAATACATGACAGAACACACAGGACAAGAAACCTCACAAACAAATGAAGGAAAACACTTCAAACACAGAAAAACCTCAAACAAAATGATACTTGGGTGATTACAATTTCTGAGGAATAAACAGATCAAACTGAGATCAGCTCAGTCAATAAACACTAATATCAGCTCTAATATCAGCTGCTGAACCTGAACATGTGTGACAGAATTCACTGATGTCCGGATGTGTGTCTGGTGGATGATGGGATTGTTGAGCACACAGCTGTAGCTGTTTTTCTCCTGATATTCCACCTGCAGAGATAGAGAGAGACTGATGCTGAGACCAGACACACTGATGCTGGACAATAAACTGTTTTCTTTGTTCACATGACCCACATTCACCACTGAACACACCAATGAACAATATGATGATGATGATGATGACGAAGATGAAGAAGAGATTCTGCTGAAGACAGGAACCGGCAGATGAGCTGGATAAAATAATAATTCAGTGAATCAATGAGGGTTTATTGTAGGTCCTGTCTTCATCTTAATTTTCTCAGACCCCTTTTTAAAATTGAAATTTTGGCTGCAACTGAAATGGGCCACACAATTATCATTACCTTAGCATATGCATTCATTTATTTAGGAGGTTAATTTATTGCACCGATGAAGCAAGAAAGAATGTATGCCTAAAGTAAGTATTAAAATACATGTGCACAGCTGAATGATAAAGTTTGTCCTTTTTTAAACTTAATGCAACCTTTTTAACTGAATGTACAAAGGAAAATTGCTTATTTCAAAGGGTTTGTTCGCTCCAAAATGGTTTCTAGTACTGAAACCGCTCTGCTCAAAGTAACCAATGATCTTCTCCTTACACTAGATTCAGGTGATAATTTTGGATGATATTGATGGATCTTAGTGCTGTCTTCGACACCATCAATCACAACATCCTCCTTACTCGCCTTGATCAGCAGGTGGGCATAAGGAGACTGCATTAATTTTTATCTCAATGATAGGACTTTCTCAGTATCTATTGGCAAGTTCTCCTCATCCTCTGCTTCTGTTTCATATGGGGTCCCTGTTTGGTCTGTTTTTGTGCTGTGTGTAAATGTGCTTTATTAATTAACATGACTTACTTGATTAGGATGCCTTGAGAATGAGTAAATCATGAGCTAATTTTTAATTTGTAAATTTTTTCCTGAGAGTCTTCGTGTCTGATCAAATAGTTTCTCCTCTCAGACTGATTTCAGAGACTCTCTAACTGCTTTATGGATCCAGAACAGATCACTTGTTGTAACTGTGTGCTCTCTCATATTTTCAGATGGCATTTTGTATGGAGTGGAAGTAAAAATGTTTAGTTCATATAAGCAGAAGAAAAAAAATAAGACTTTAAACTACTAAAAGATACACTGACCACATTCATCTAATAATATACATGCTGATGTCGAAGCTGTTTGTCAAGACAACAGATCAAACCACATTAGATATAAATATATCCCAACACAAAAGGTTCTTGGATCATGATAGATTTAGTGAATTACATGCATTTATCAGTGTTATACGACCTGATTCAGCATGTGCATGGACACACACACAAAGCTGGACACACTCTAGACTTAATCATCAGTAGAGCTCTAAACATTTCATCCATTGTTATTAAGGACGTAGCACTATCTGATCACTTCTGTATCTTCTTTGATATATTGATCTCTGCTAGCACTGAATCTAGATCTGTCTCTGTCAGAAGGAGATGCATTAACGAGAACACAAGTGTACTATTTATGGAGGCTATATCTTTAACACCAAGCATTTCTGCAGACTCTGATGATCTTCTCCTTGATTCCTTCAACTCAAAAGTTAAGAATGTTATTGATGATATTGCTCCAATAATAGTCAGTAAGAAAACAAACAGACAGAAATCAGTTTGGAGAAGATCAACAGCAGTTCAGACGATGAAAAGACAAAGCAGAAAAGACGAAACTTGAAATTCACTATAGCATCTATAAAGACAGCCTTCATGCTTTTAATGTGAAACTAGTCACAGCTAGACAGAATTTCTTCTCAAACCTTATAAACAGTAACTTAAATAACACTCGTACTCTTTTTTTCCACTGTTGAGAGACTGACAAACCCCCCCGAGTCAGATTCCCAGTGAAATATTAAGATATACGTGGTAAGTTATAAACTAAACACGTTTAACTTTTGTTGTTGTTTTTACCACTAGCAATGGAGTCATTGTTACACCGCACACTTTATTAATGTCAGGACTGTCATTTTGGTCTGGTTTATTCCTGGTTATGTCAGTATTCCTGACACTGGTGTATATTGTTATTGTGTGAACGTGTGTGTGCTCTCGTCTGTGTGTTCAACTTTCATTTTCTCATCAGACACTCTTGTCTTGTCTTGTGTTTTCAGCGGATGTGTTCTCGTGTCTGCCCTATGTTTTTTTTTCCTTTGCTTTATTATTATTCAATAAAACCCTTTGCTTTCTGTTTAAGTCCTTGCCTCATCTTTACTCATGAAATCATTTTATCTTTTATTTTTAGGCAAACCAGCCTATGAAATGCTGGAATGCGATCCTGACTGGGTGCCATCATTTCATTTTGGGAGCACAAAAGTGAAATCAACGCACTCTGTGTGGTTTAACCGGAGTACGAGGAGACTGCAAGCTGTCACAGAGATCATGCTGCACCTGCACCACTACATGTAGCTGGACAGAGGATGCTTCACAAATGGATGACGCAGACTCAGATAACAACTTTGCAGAACAGCAGGAATATCATCTTTGCAGCTGCAGGCATGGTGAAATTAACCGTTTGTTGGAGGAGAACAGGAGACTGAAGGAAGAGCAAGGCCAAAAGAGAACGAATGAGGAGTCTTTTAAAGATGATGATGCAAAGGTGAAGTACTACACTGGGCTTCCTTGTCTTCTCTTCTGATGTGTGCTGACACAGCTTCTCGTCTGCCTGCCACAGACTGGCCAGAAACTGTTTAGACATCTCAAACCCTTGGAGCACTGGCCAGAGAGACATTGCTTACAGGACACCATCCCACATCAGTTTGTAGAGGCTTTGGGCAATCGAGTAGCAGTTATTGTGGACAGCTTTGAAATTCGCATTAAAAGAGTATCACATCTTATAGCTAGAGCACTGACATTTTCCCACTACAGACACCAGCACATCCTAAAGTATCTCAGTGTTGGACTCGTGTGTGCAGAAGAGAAAATGCCTGCATTCACCAGAGGACGCAGCCAGCTGGAAGCAAAAGATGTGGAGGAAACACGGCAGATAGCTCACCTCAGGGTTCATGTGAAGAGGCTGATATACACGTGTATGTATGTGCATTTATATACATATACAGAAATGTACGTTAAATAAACTACTTTTATTTTGGATGCTAGTAATTGTTTTCACAGCCTTACATTAAATGTTGCCTATGCATGAACAGCATTTTCATTGTTATGAATATTGCATACCACCTGTTACAACAATAAATGACAAAATTGATCAATTCTGTATCTCATTATTTGTGCATCACAATGAGGTAAATGTGTACAGTTTACAGTAAGGTATATAAAACCAGTAAAGGGGCAGTGTAACACATAAAAGGTAATTAGATAAACAACTATCAAGACCACAGGTAAGACAATAAGTAAAAAAATAAATAGAAAAACAATTATTTAATTTATACATAGTGCACTTGTAGTGCTAATACAACAGGAGTAACTTGTAACAACAGTGTAACCTTCAAGTATCAAGAACATAGATAATGCAATAAGTGAAGAAAAAAACGGTAAAAGGAAAGACAATTATTAAAACTAATTAATTCAGGACCTTTGAGCGAACAACCATTTTCTGCTCATCGACACAGAAAATCTGAAGGTCCTGCACTCATCCATATTTGTAAATTGCAGGTTGGCCTCGAGAGATTTCACATTTTTTAATTGCTCAGATGTGTAACATTACGCACTGACGCTACAAACAAGGTAAGAAAATACATCGGGGAAGATTACGAGCGTTAGCTCATTAAGATCATCAGACCAACCCTTCACTGTAAAACCTGACAAGTAACTTAACTCAAACCGTTTGAGTAACATATCCTTAAAAACCTGACACATTAGGTTTACTCAAACCGTTTGAGACAACTGATTGCCTTAAACCATTTAAGTTTTAAAACTAATAGTTGTGAGTACTCTGAACTTAATTCAGTTGAGTTCACTGAAAGAAGATATACGTTGCAATTAAATAATGAAGTGATTAATTGAGTGATAATTGAGCATTAGTGATGAACAGCTGCTGTTAACAAACAGAATTACTGAAGAACTTGTGGAAATCTAGCGCTGTATCATTGAGAGCAGACTCACAAACTGCATCTCAGTATGGCACAGCAGTTGCTCTGCATCTGACCACAAAGCACTCCAGCGGGTGGAGAAAACTCAAACACCTCCACCCTGGTCACAAAGGCACAGCAGCACCTTTACTTCTTACAGAGCCTTAAACTGCTCGATGGATCACTGACACCCAGTTAACTTCCATTGAGAACATTTATCACAAGCGCTGTCTGGGCAGAGCAAGAAACATCATGAAGGATGCGTCTCATCTTCACTATGGACTCTTCACCCTCCTTCCATCCGGCAGGAGTTACAGGAGCTACGCTCTCGCACTAGTAGACTCAGGAAGAGCTTCTTCCCCGAGGCTGTGACACTTCTGAACTCCACAACACCAATCTAACCTGCACCTGCTCTTTTACTGCACTGCTCACAGTACTTCTGTACAAAGCACAGTAAACTATTGCTATAAAAATATCATTGCATTACTGTTATTTTGCATAGAATACATTGTTTAACAATACGTTTGCTCATTCAATCCAACTGTATTTATTACCACAGCTCTCACGTTGCTGCTGTTCATAATGTGTATATAATCCTACATTGCTCTGTTCATAACGTATATATAATCCCTACATTGCATTCATATTTATATTCTGTATATACTCTGCTCAATACTGTTTATAGCAACTCTACTGTACATTCTGTATATCATAGCTTCACTTACTCTGCACTTATATGTATTTAAAACACTATATTGCTGCACTTCTGGTTAGATGCTAACTGCATTTCATTAGCTCTGTACTGTACTCTGCATAATGACAATAAAGTTGAATCTAATCTAATCTAATCTTTGTACAACATTTTCTTGAAGGGTTAGTTCACCCAAAAATCTAAATTATGTAATTAATAACTCACCCTCATGTCGTTCCAAACCCGTGAGACCTCCGTTCATCTTCTGAACACAGTTTAAGATATTTTAGATTTAGTCCGAGAGCTCTCAGTTCCTCCATTGAAGCTGTGTGTACGGCCTACTGTCCATGTCCAGAAAGGTAAGAAAACATCATCAAAGTAGTCCATGTGACATCAGAGGGTCAGTTAGAATATAAACATATTTTGGTCTAAATTAGTATTAGTAATATCAAATATTGAACTAAAATGTATATGAACTACTCGTTTTAACGCTTTAAAATGTCAAATTTTCAATCGTGGTTTCCAGGGAAAACTTCACTCTCTTGGTCGTGTCATGTTGCTTAACTGGGCTGTATGTTATAAATATAAGAACTAAGTTACAGTTTTATGTTTCTTCTGTGTGCAGTCGTGTTCATGTGTTTTATTTCTCCAGAAGATTCTCTCTCAGACAGACTGTGTGAACTTCAACTGTGATCTTGTTGTTACTGATCCGTTATAAATCACCGTTTACACTGAATGTAATAAAATCTGAATCATCATAGTAGGAGTGAACATGTGACCCACCACTGATGACATCCACACACACACACACACATATATATATACAAACATTCTTCAGCCTCATTACTGAAGGATGATGAATAAACCCTGCCCTGTTTGTTCTTCAGTGTGTTTGGTTCTGCAGGGTTCTAGATCTCTCATGTTCTCTCTGTTCTTCAGTAAACTCTGTCTCTGCAGATTTATCTTCTTCATGATGATGTGATGCTCGTACTTGTGAGCTTAAAAAAAAAAATCAATAAGTCCATTATCTATAATTATTCATCTTCTCTTTCATTAATATACACACAGATAAATATATAAGAAAAAAACACAATTAAAAGATGCCAAATATAAGCAATGTAAGAATTTAAAAAGTGAAAGAATAAACATAGAAATATAATTTTACAAATGTGCAAGGTACAAATAAAGCACCAATGAACAGAGTTGAACTGAATGTGTTTTAGTTTTGTGTTTTATATGAAACATGGTTTATCACAGACTAATGAATAAATGCTGTTGTGATAGTTTCATCTTGTAATGTCACAATAACTGATAACCGTGTTGTTTTCTGATCTTCACAGCAATAAAATGATCTTAATGTGTCAATGAACAGATCTGAAGTCATCAGTGTAATGAATGAGGTGAAAACAGGATCTATTATCATGAAATAAAGAGGATTTTGATCAGCTGATAATATTGATGAGTCTCAGACTAGAAACACTCATTAAACAAGACATTCAGGATCAGCAGCAGATCATCACTTTATTCTGACTGTTTGCTGATAGAAACACATCTTTATCAAACATTGTGATTTGTCCTTATGAATCTGAACACATTTATAATGTTATTTAGCGCATTCATAACATCAGAGTATTTCCACATATTACAGTTTTCTATGTGAAGAGTTTGCTCAAAACAAAAGGTGTAAAGAGGATTTTACAACTGCGTGAAGATAGTGAACTACTCACCTCAGAAAACCGCCAAACTGAAGAAGAACTGGCTCTTCTTCTTCTGCTGCTTCTGCTTTTTCTTCTCTGGTGTTTATTGGCGGATTGCAGCCTAACTGTTGCATTACCGCCACCAACTGGAATAAAGCATGGGTCAGGATTTTTCTTGTAGGAAAGCTTCTTCTTCTACTTTTGATTTGATTGGTGGCTGAAAACCAATGTAAATTAATGCCACTCACGAGACTGGAGTGTGGAGCAGTGTATGACAAACTAGGACATTTAGAAATGAATTATATATTATTTCCATCAATCCTGTATTTTTAGGTAAATCATGAGATGTTTGAACACATTACAAGTCCTTCCTTCTTAAAGCTTCTGAACATTAACGTTTACAATGTCTGTCTTCATCATTTGAATCATTTCCCTTCTTTCTTCCTCATATTTCCTCCTCTCCAATAACACACGTAACACTGACTCCGTTTCCTCACAGTTTTCACACAAACCTGTTGATGTTTGTCTGTTTTGAACAGTGTCTGATTCAGCCCAGTGTGTCCTATTCTAAGAGTGAACAAAACCTCTTCTTTTCGGTTTCTGCCCCTCATTACACCGACTTTCTCCTGAATATTATAAATGATTATAAAAATACATTTTATACACCATCATTTTTGTTTCTATAACGTGTGAATCAGTGACGGCTGGTGCTAAAACAAAAACACTTTTGTGGGTGCACAAACAAACTGAAAAATTAAACTGTTAGTAATGCAGGACTGTAAAATAGCAGTATATCAGGTGATTATGTATCATTACTGCCAGATAAAATATTACAATTTTAATGTTCATTTCAACTGTTGAAGAATGCAATAAATGTACCATGAATCAGTGAATTTGAGTTCAATGTGGGTTTATTATCAGTATCAGATTTATAGTAGTATTATCAGTATGAGTTCAGTAATTCAACACACACACACACACACACACACACACACACACACACACACACACACTTTCTGGTTGAAATCATCATCTCAGTCCCAGTCTCTTCTCCACTGACAGCATGAACAATGCATTCAGTCTCTCCTGGGTCCTGCTGTTTCTCAGAGAAGTCTTCATTCTCTTCAAGCTTGAGAAGCAGCTCTCAGATCACTTCTGCTGTGGTCATGGGTGTGCTGATGAGGATCTTGTTCAAGATTGTTCTCCATAAACAGCTGGAGAAGGTCCACAGCAGCACGAGAGCTTCTGAACTCTTCCTTGCAGTAGATGAGACTAAGCTCTGTCTTCAGCTTACTCTCACTGAGCTCTGGATAGACCTTCAAAGTCCTGCTCAGTGCATCTTCAGGAAACACCATTGTGTCCTGTTCAAACCTGTCTGCTTGAAGCACAGTGACACTAACAAGGTGTTTGTGAAGGAGAACTGCTCCATGGTGTGTGAGAGTATGGTATCACAGACCTAGAGAGTGAAGGAGGGAAAACAAACATGATGTAGTGATCACAAAATGTCAATTTCAGCTGCAACAATTAAACATGACCAGTTTAAAGTTATAAAGGGAGATCAGTTTCAGTGTTTGGATCCATAATTTCTCAGAAATTCATACACATGGACAAGACATCTGAGTTAATAAGTCAAGTCTGATGAATTTCTGCTGCTCAGGGAGCTAACAGAGATGAATGCTGTAATACTAATGTTGTCCACTAGAGGAAATCACACAACAAACTCTTTTAGATCACAATTTAAAGACTGTGGAAATGGTAAATAGTTTACTTGTAGTAAAAAATGCATATAAATATTTATCTCCAAAATGTAATATATTACAATCTCAAAAATACATACTATCATTAATATTTTTATATCCTAACGTTATTGAAAACTGCCAACTATGACTGAATATATGCCCAATTGAAAGAAAGTGAATATAAAATTTTAATATTTTTAATGTATTAAATGGAACAATATTTATAAAACGATTCTTATTTGAAGAGAGACATGGCCATTGTATAAATGTATATTTTACTAATCTTCATATCTATAAGAGGGAGCGAACAAAAATAAATAAATACATAAAATATTTGCAACAAATGTAGCTGTATTGTTTGAGTTACCTTCTATGGGTAATTGTAAATGTCTTCTCATGGCTTTGGTGACATTACAATATGTTTTCTGAAATATTTTAGTAACCTTAAAATATAATCCTCCCATTAATCCCACACACATCTATCACAGCGTGTCTACAGATATAAACAAGTTACATTTACCACTTTTTTTTTTTTTTTTGATCTTCTGTATGTCCTGCTGGATGCTCCTCTTAATGTGAACTGAATCTGTGTCCTTCTTCTGGAGCTTTAGCTTCTTTTCTTTCTTCATCTGAACGCCTTGTGAAGGGTATTGTTGCAAAGATAAACCCGAGTTTTCTTTCATTTGGAGATATTTGTCTGCTTCCACATTGATCAGAAGCTGTCAGTCAAATGACAATCTGCTGACAGAGTCTGAACACAGCATTAGATGAACATTTCAGTAAACGAGCGTGTGCTACAATCACGAGTCACTCTATAAGATGAGATTTCAGCACTTGACAAACGGACAGCGACTCTAAGCAGCTCTTAAAGCACAGATACTGCGATTGTGTTAAGTGCATTTCTGGGAAACACGCGTGGATCAATAACGAAAGATCGTAAAATGACACCGAAAATGCTCTTAAACTCTCAGATCAATCGCTGTCGAGAAACCCGGCCACTAATGAAGCATCTGATAGCAGGTTTATAATAAACGGGATTTAACTCTTCATTGATCTCTTATATTATACGCTTCGTTATTTATACAGCATAACGTTAATATTAGACTTATATCTATCTGCACAGAATCCCCTGAACGCAGGAGTGAACGTGTCTGTGTGTCTCTGAATGAATCCTTTTGTGGAAGCGATCTTCACACAACAACGAGCAGAAACACGACAACTCAACTCTAAACATTCACAGCGTTTTATTATAATAGTGTCCTCATTATAATGTTATGTGTATGACAGTCCCAGTCATAGTTGTTTGTCTGCTCGCTGTCTGAAATAAAAATCATACTATATATATATGCTGAAGGTCATTAAGTTCATTTGTTGACCATTTGACGGTTTTTAATTTCTATCCAAATGAGATCCCGAATGACACACTACACACTGTGCATGCAGACTGTTCTCTAGATACTCAACTGTCTGGTGTATATCATAAGATTATTTTATTAACATCTCAGTCTGAGCTCTCTGTTGTGAGGAAAGCTGACAGTTGACTCATGAAGTGTTTGTCTGTTTAAGTCGAGCATTATCCAGAGAAGATCTTGACTTCACTGATGATTAGCTGTTGTTCTTACACCCTCACCAGAGAAAACATCTGGACTCAGACAACTAGACTCGAAGATCAACAAGCAGAAAACAGAGATGATAACACTGAACACCTCAAACCCCTCAGCAATTAAAGTACAGGAGCAGACCTCTGTAGAAATGAGGAGTTTGTAGAGCTGGGCTTCATCATTAGACATGATGGAGGACAGACAATGACATCAAGAGACGCATCAGCAAGAGCAGAAACAGCTTTATAACACTGAACAATATGTGGAGGTCCAACACTAGAATGACTCTGTAGCAGAGCTGTGTCCTTTCCACCTTACTCTACAGATCTGAATGTTAGAGAACGACAGAAGCTCTTTACCTAACGATCAACTTTCCACATGATGAACCTCCAGAATCCTGCAGATCTTATGCTCAAAAACATCTCTGACCAACAACTACTCATGCGGTGCAATTAAGAAAGTACAGCACCTTTAGAAATATATTAACTGAGAAACATAAAAATAAAATAAATTAAAAAAATACCTGCTGTACATATAATGGGAACATTTCTGTTATTATGCATTAGCTATTTATGCTTTATGTTTCATGTCTACAAGTTAGACTATATTTAAAACAGTTTAATAATACTTAAAACAGACAAGTAAACTTTTCACTTGTTTTTAACTGTATGTAGCATTTTATTACATGAAAATATAAAAGTGTTAAAAAGACTGAATGTGTTTGAGTATTTAGAGGAGAGTGAAAGACACAAATGCTGTTAACTTGTGAAAATGTTTAGTTGATTTGATGAAGGAGAGACTCCATCCACAGAACAAAGACTATATACTGGATATCTGTACATTAACAACACACACACAACTAAATATAAAGTAACATAGAATAACAATGTGTAGAAAACATGAGATAAGTTTCACACATTGTAGATTTGCTTTATATCTTTTGACACATTTAAGTGCTGCACTTGACAATCACATTTAAACATCTGAATCATTATGAATGAGTTTAATAGAAATATTATTAAACTGAAGAGCCAGACAGACTCATCTGAGCTTCTTCCTCCTCTGTTCCAGCTTTACATTAAACACAATGATCATCTGCTTGAATACTAAAGCAACATTAATCATTCAATATCATGTTTCTAACACACATGCTGCATTATTTGATTGTAAAGTCTGAGTCTCTTCACCTGTATGGATCACATTTACACATTTATCACACATTTATTTCTCCTCATAGACACAGTAGTGAAGCTCTTCTGTGGATCTTCAGCTGATGTTTACTGCTCCTCTCAAGACCACTTCACTTTATGATACACAGCATTTATCAGCTTCTGGTGATTTAACTCCTTCTATACTCTAAGATTGAACAGAAGAGAAGATCATCAGAGTTCAGTGGAATAAAGTATTAATTAGTTGCTATATATCAAAGTAAAAAGTTTTAGTAAAATCCTGTAATCAAAGTTGTTGCTAACTGAGCAGAAGTGTTTAGCTGAATCTAAATTGTGTCTAATTCTTCACTTGTGTGTCAAGAAAGCATATAATAAGTGTGATCAAGTCCAAGATGGCGCCGCACATGGCTGCTTCAGTGCTTGGCTCTCCAGTGTTTGTACTGTTTTTGTTCGTTTTTCCTGTTTTTTGTTTAACAAACACGATCAGTTTCACCAGGGATGAACTGCTGAACATTCGGCAGAACACACCACATGATATTTTTCCGGATTTCTATTATACAGACGTTTTACTGAACATTGTTATCGGAGGAGCAGCGGCGCTGATCAAGCGCTTCAGGACGCGCAGACGGGGAAAGCGAGCGGGAGCGCTCGTCAGACTCAGGAAGCGCGGATTTCGAACGCCGTTGCCTAGCATCCATCTCGCAAATCTCCGCTCTCTACCCAACAAAACGGACGAACTGCTTCTGCTCTCTCGGACAAATAAGGATTTCTCTCACTCTGCTGCTCTGTGTTTCACGGAAACCTGGCTGAATGACGCCATACCGGACAGCGCACTCCATCTGCCGGACTTTCAGCTGTTTAGAGCGGATCGCGACGCAGAATCAACGGGGAAATCGCGCGGCGGCGGGACATGCTTTTACATCAATGAACGGTGGTGTACAGATGTAACTGTGTTAAAGAAGATGTGCTGTCCTGATCTAGAAACACAGTTTATCAACTGCAAGCCGTTCTATTCGCCGCGGGAGTTTCACTCGTTCATTCTGGTTAGTGTTTACATCCCTCCTCAAGCGCAAGTAAGTCTGGCTTTACAGAAACTCGCTGATCAGATCACAGACACAGAACAACAACACCCGGACTCTGTTTTAATCATTCTTGGGGACTTTAATAAAGCCAATCTCTCCCGTGAACTGCCAAAATACAGACAGCATGTTACCTGTCCCACCAGAGACAGTAATATACTGGATCACTGTTACACCACAATAAAGGATGCATATCACTCTGTTCCACGAGCAGCTTTGGGACGTTCTGATCACTGTCTGGTTCATCTTATACCGACCTACAAACAGAAACTTAAATCTGCTAAACCTGTAGTAAAGACTGTGAAGAGATGGACCAGCGAAACAGAGCAGGATTTACAATCTTGTTTTGACATCACAGACTGGAGCGTTTTTGAAGCTGCTACCACCGATCTGGACGAACTCACAGAGACCGTAACATCCTATATTAGTTTCTGTGAGGATATATGCATTCCTACCAGGACTTATTTAACATTCAACAATGATAAGCCATGGTTTACAGTAAAACTCAGACACCTTCGTCAGGCCAAAGAGGATGCCTACAGAAATGGGGACAGGGTCTTGTACAATCAGGCCAGGAACACACTGAACAAAGAGATTAGAGCGGCTAAAAAGACCTATGCTAAAAAGTTGGAAGACCAGTTTACTTCCAACGACTCTACTTCAGTTTGGAGAGGACTGAGAGCCATCACAAACTACAAGACACCATCCCCTTGCACTGAGGCTAATCAACGACTTGCTAACGACCTGAATGAGTTTTATTGTAGATTTGAAACCCCCAACACCCACTCTGACCATCTCCCTACACAACCATTAACACCTCCTGCAATCCCCCTCTCCATACCTCCTGCTCTTCAAATCTGTGAAGATGATGTGCGCCAGGTCTTCAAGAAAAACAAAAGAAGAAAAGCACCAGGCCCAGATGGCGTTACACCAGCCTGTCTGAAAATCTGTGCTGACCAGCTGGCCCCCATCTTTTCACAGATCTTCAACAGATCTCTGGAGTTGTGTGAAGTGCCTTCCTGCTTCAAACGCTCCACCATAATCCCCATTCCAAAGAAACCCAAGATAACAGGACTTAACGACTACAGACCTGTGGCTCTAACGTCTGTCGTCATGAAGTCGTTTGAAAAACTGGTTCTGGCTTATCTGAAGGACATCACTGGACCCTTACTGGACCCCCTGCAGTTTGCGTACCGAGCAAACAGGTCCGTGGATGATGCAATCAACATGGCATTGCACTTCATCCTGCAACATCTGGACAAAACAGGGACTTATGTGAGGATCCTGTTTGTGGACTTTAGTTCGGCTTTCAACACCATCATCCCAACAACCCTCCAGACCAAACTGACCCAGCTCTCTGTTCCTAGCTCTATCTGTCAGTGGATCACCAGCTTTCTGACAGATAGGCAACAGTTAGTGAGACTGGGGAAATTCATGTCAAACAGCTGCTCCACCAACACTGGTGCCCCTCAGGGATGTGTTCTCTCCCCTCTGCTCTTCTCCCTGTACACCAACGACTGCACCTCTAAAGACCCCTTTGTCAAGCTCCTGAAGTTTGCAGACGACACTACAGTCATCGGCCTCATCCAGGACGGTGACGAGTCTGCTTACAGACAGGAGGTTGAGCAGCTGGCTGTCTGGTGCAGTCTTAACAACCTGGAGCTGAACACGCTCAAAACAGTGGAGATGATTGTGGACTTCAGGAGAAACCCCCCTGCACTCCCCCCACTCACCATCATGAACAGCACTATGACTGCAGTGGAGTCATTCAGATTCCTGGGAACCACCATCTCTCAGGACCTGAAGTGGGACAATCACATTGGCTCCATTGTGAAAAAAGCCCAACAAAGGTTGTACTTCCTTCGCCAGCTGAGGAAGTTTAACCTGCCACAGGAGCTGCTGAAACAGTTCTACTCAGCCGTCATTGAGTCAGTCCTGTGTACTTCAATTACTGTCTGGTTTGGTTCAGCTACACAATCAGATATCAGAAGACTACAGAGAACTGTTCGGACTGCTGAAAGGATTATTGGTGCTCCCCTGCCCACCCTCCAAGAACTGTACACATCCAGAGTGAGGAAAAGGACTCAGAAAATCACTCTGGATCCCTCACATCCAAGTCACCCCATCTTTGAACTTTTGCCATCTGGCCGGCGCCTCAGAGCCACAAATACAAGAACAGCAAGGCACAAGAATAGTTTCTTCCCCCAGGCAATCTACCTCATGAACAGTTAAATGTTTCCCACTTAAACTTATGCTTATGCAAAAATGTGCAATATCCTTATATTTATTTGTTACCCCTCCATCCTAGAACATTCCTGCATCTCACTCAATCCTATTCCATTATCATTTATAGCACAATTGTTTATACACTTATTTATTTGCCAATTTGTAATTCTCCCGTAATTTTTTTTTTTTTTTTTTTTTTTTTTTTTTTTTTGTGTGTTGTTGTGTGTCTGTTTACTGGAAGCTTATGTCACTAAAACAAATTCCTTGTATGCGCAAGCATACTTGGCAATAAAGCTCTTTCTGATTCTGATTCTGATTCTGATTCTGATAATGCAGATGCAGCCGGATGTTATCACAGAATAAGTCTCTTCAGGAGGACACAAGTCCTGATCACCCTGTCGGGTTTATTCTGTGATAACAAGCGGCTGGAGGGACATTATCTCTTACAGAAAGTAAGTGTAAAGTAATGTGACGTGTTGCTTGTCAAAGTAAAAACACACAAGAGACAGAGACATTGATCATGTGATGCTGGACGACTGTGAGCTGAAGCTGAATCTGCTCTGATTTTACCAGCGTTTTCCTACAATCTGAACAAATCTATTTCAAACTCTAATGATTCACTATTACTGATCTCATTAATAAAGCAGCTGTTGCTGTAGAAAGCTGTGACAGTCTGCTTTTCTTCTCTTTCCTCCTTTGTGTTCAACATTTTTATCAACTTTACATTTCATTCTGACACAAACCCTTTGAAATAAAGCTTGATGATCATTTGATCAACTCTTTTCACTAATATCTGAAAGTATATATTTGTTCACATATCAGAGGTAAATGCATCTCTTTAATATCACAAAGTGAAGTTTACTCACCTCAGTTCACAGTTTGAGTCTCGTAGCACATCAATGAGCTTCTGCTTTGAGTCTCCAATCTTATTACCTCTCAGATCAAGCTCTTTTAGAAACTGCAGAGCTTTTGTGTTTGTCAAAGACTGAGTTAAAGAAGAAACATCTGTAATGTCACAGACATAAAGACTAGAAAGAGACAAACAGAGGAAGAGAGATCATCTTACAAACAAATCATTAAGATGAAGAATCTTTCACAAATATAATGTGAACACATTCATCATGAGATATTGAGTATAAAGTGTTTTGTTGAACTCTTATGTGCTGTTCGTTTGGGGACGACACTCGTGCTGTTTGGGCTCTCCAGAGAACACAGGGACCAAAGGACATTTTGTGACAAAAAAAAAAAAACTGTTTGAGGTCTGAAACGTAATTTTACTCGGTTTATTAATGTTTTAACTACACATTCGTGTAGTTTAAGTATTTATGTTATTTTTTTTTATATATTTAGAAAAATGAATGAAAAGTACTGAGTGTCACCTCTTCAGACATTTTTGACAAATTATGTAACAACAAAATCAACATTTTTATAGTCTCCATTAATATCTATGGGTGTTTGTTTTTGTGTGTGTGTGTGTGTGTGTGTGTGTGTGTGTGTGTGTACTGTGAACATGTGGAAGGGTTGCCACTTCATTTTCGTGTATTTTGTGATCTGAATTGTGGTGGATTTATTGATTTTATTTGATAAATTAAGAAGAAAAAGTATTGATTTGATCATTTCCTCATTCATTTCAATGTGGGTCTCCAGAGAGTGACTTTATTAACACTAACACACAACCAGATATCAATCCAGTTTAATTTTCTGTTTGTAGATCTACCAAGTGTTGACAACCGTACAAAGTCTCATGTCATTTAGATAAAGGGAACATTTGTTTTTATTTCAGCAAACATCATTTGGGGTCTGAAAAGACCTTGAACAGCACATAAGAGTTAAACAAAGTGATTTTCATCATTTTGATTCTTGTCTGTGAATGTTACTGACCTCAATCTCTCCAGTTTACAGCGTGAATCCTTCAGTACGTCACATAAGTGATTCACTCCTGGGTTTTTTATTTGATTCCTGCTCAGGTTCAGTTCTCTCAGGTGTGATGGGTTTGATTTCAGAGCTGAAGTCAGGATGAGACACTGTTTCTCTGTAATACTGCATCCACACAGACTGAAGACAGAAAGAGAAAACACAATGAATCAGACACGTTATGTTCATGTGCGAGTAATTCATCATGTGTTAACACCATACAGTGCAATAAATAAAACCTGAAAACAATATAATAAATAAATAATCATTCAGCCATAAACTTAATCTAAAACAAAAACAGGATTTGAGGATATTAGTTACATTTCAAGTCAGACCAAAAAAAAAAAAAAGATACAGGATCAACCATAGAACCACTTTACAAGAACATTAAAACATTAAAAATAGAGTTTAAATGTAACAAATCAAGAATATTATGTTCATAAATCTAAATTTACTTCAAGACATTTTAAGATTGTAGTTTACAGTCAACAAGAACATTTTATGATCATATTTTGTTCTTGTGAAAGTTTTTTTTTTTTTTTTAACTGCAGGCTGGGAATTAATTTTTGATGAAAAGCTGATAATTGTTTGTTATTGCTGTGATCTCATGAGACTGACAGGTTTTCCCTTCTTCACATCATCAGACGAGAGAAGAGATGTGTTTATGAGAGAAAGTGATAGTTATTTTCATTAAAGTTTGAAAATATATTATGTATCCTGATAAATCAATCTGACTGTAACTGCTGTAGAGCAGTGGTTCCCAAACTTTTTCAGTTGCGGCCCACATCACCAAACACATATGTTCGCACGGTCCAGTTCAAAAAAATGAACTGACCCCGCTATTGTTGGGTTAATAACTTAGTACTCAGAAGCTAGATTGTTAACTGTATTTATTGAATGAACTAGGGCTGTGCGATATGGACAAAAAAAAAAAAAAAAAAACCTATGGTGATTTCTTTGATCAATTTTGCGATTGTGACACACACCGATATGCTTTTACAGTCATAAATGCATTCAGGATGAATTTGAAACATATTTCCAAAAGAAAACCAATTTGAGCTTTATCAAAAAGTTGTAACGTCTCTAGAACAGACATAAGTCAAAATGAGTAAAGATGTAACAAAATGTATAGACTTATGGCAAAAATATAAATAAATATAATGCGAAAGCACATTAAAATAATGCACGAGCTCAAATCTCTCTGTTCGCATGCAGATTTCCTTTGCGCTGTCACAAAACCAGACGTACTTGCTCAGATACTCGCTGCTCTGCGCGGAGAGAGTGTGCGCACTTAAACCGTGTCTCCTCTCACTTAAACTGCGTCCTGTGCACTCACAACTCTCTCTATGCTCATGTGTTAGATATTAATTATTTTCACACGTTTTTATTTCTAGCCTTTTACCGTGTGCAGTGATAACGCTCTGATCCGTTAACATGGAGTCGGAAAAAAGGCGCATGACAGACAGAGTGTGAACCTGGAGTTAGGCATATGCCCAGTCTGTTCTGTTCTCGCGCTAGGCGCTGCATTCTGATTGGATCAGATAGCATACTACGGGAGGTCAGGGCCGCGGGAAATCGTTCTATAAAGCGATTTAGAAATCGTGCACGCTCAAATCGTGATTTTATGATGATTTTGTTTTAATCGCACAGCCCTAGAATGGACTGGAAATGAACAGAAAATATGGGCCGCGGACCACAGGTTGAAAACCACTGCTGTAGAGTATAATGATACTAACTGTAGTCTCTCCAGCTTGAATTGTGTGTTCATCAGTAGATCACTGAGGTGTTTCACTCCAGAGTCTCCTAGTAGTTCATTCCAGCTCAGGTCCAGTTCTCTCAGGTGTGATGGGTTTGATTTCAGAGCTGAAGTCAGGATGAGACACTGTTTCTCTGTAATACTGCATCCACGCAGACTGAAGACAGAAAGAGAAAACACAATGAATCAGACACGTTATGTTCATGTGTGAGTAATTCATCATGTGTTAACACCATACACTGCAATAATTTAAAAGAAATACAAATTAAAAACTTATAACCTTATATTTCCATTACATTTAATCATTTAGCAGATGCTTTTATCCAAAGTGACTTATAAAGACAACTGAAGCAATCAGACCAACGAGAGAGCAATGATACACAAGTGCTATACCAAGTCTCAGTTAGCTTTTTTAAAGTTTTTTATTTTATTTTATTCAATTAAATTATTATCGCATGCGCGACCAAAATAAGAAATGCGCTGTAAATGAGTTCAGAGTGTGACATGATTGACAGCTGTTAAAGCACAATTACTATTTTAGATCCACAAACTGTACTGTATAAGATTTCTATTCAAACTGAAAGAATAAATCTAGGCTTCCTGTTAATGTTTTCAAAGCACAATGCAGAACTGAGACATTTCATTCACTGACGCTCTTTAGACTAAACCCAGAAGCACACAGACTTACGAGCAACCCGCCAAAATAAAAGCTTGCTGAGTTTAAGTTTAGTATAAACTTAATAAAGGTTCAAATTAAAATAATAATAATAATAATAATAATAATAATAATAATATTAGCACTTTATTTTTAATTTTACTATAAAATAATTGTATTTGTATTTAATACTCCCTTTTTATTTTAAAATAAAATAGAATTATCACACTTTATTATTTAGTTTATTTTATACTTAAAAAACTTAAAATGCAATAATACCATTACTATTATTAATGTATGTTTTGTTGTTATATTTGATGGGTCACCAGCTTCTCAGAAGAGAACCAGGCTGAAAAACTGATGTGCTCTTCTGAATGTAGGGCTGCTCAATAAATCACATGCAGGGCGTAAACTGGGCGTAAAAGCTAGAATTGCACTTGTGAGGAAGTGTATCCACAGAGGAAAGTCTTACTACTATTAGTGCAGCAGGAGACAGCGCTTGAGTCTGTTGTAGACATTACTATCCTCACAGTGTTGCCAAGTCTGCAGTTTTCTCATCGATCTGAAACTTTATCAATGTTGCCGTGGGTTGAAACGACCCCAGTGACGTGTATTTTAGCCCCGGAACGCTATTTTTACCAAGGGACCCCCTCGAAATGTGGTTAGTTTGGGCTAGTTTTGAGAAGCAATTAGGTGGATTTTGTTTTTAAAACCTGGCAACCCTTTCTGTCAAGCAGGTAACATTATTATCACTAGTGGACTCATCGAAAAATGAGTCCACTATGTCTTGATAAAACAAAAAACAGAGGAAGAGAGTCTGAATATCTTTGGATAATTTTCCACAATTTGATCTTCAAAACAGAAAAACAAATAAGTTGTTCATTTAATCAAATAATTGACACTTCTCGTGATTTATGTACAATTTGTGCTGATTCTTGATAGAAATACAATGAAGTGTTAATTCCTAACAACCTTGTGTGAAAGGTGTTAAAATCGTTCATATCTTTTTATTTCTGTCATATAATTCTTATTTGATATTTTGTCTAAAACGGAGCATATTGTCTAAAATAAAAGTCCTGACTGCTGTGTATTTGTGTTTAAACTGATTCTGGTCTGAACATCACTACAACGTAAATGCATTCGCTCTGCTCTGTCCAGTGACTTGATCAGCTTTGCTTCACAGATTCAACTTTGCACATCTAAATAAAACTGTAGGTTTGTCTGTGTGTGTAGATGTGAAGTACAGTAATATTTCTCTGAAACAGGTCAGACTGAAGAAGCAATGCCTGCACAGAATAAAGCCCAGTCTGGACCGGTTCTGTTCAGTTGTGTTACACATTCATTAATCTGGTGTTTGATGACAGAGAGATGATATGAAGCATCAATAAACACTATGAATATGTTCTGATACAGCAGCACAGAACTATTCTGTTGTGTCCCATTAATAAACACAATGAGTTCTGTCCCACTGGATAAAAGAGAAATGTTTGTGTATTTTTGCTATTATTAACTGAAATGATTGGATATTGGGTTGTGTTTTTGACCTGCTGTATTAGCTGAACTTTCAAAAGTTCGATCACACAACAACTTACTTTACAAGTCTTTCTTACACAAACATGTTTAGTAAAGAATATAGACAGATGAACTATACAAAAATATATGAACATATAAAAATCTACAAATACATATGGTGAAGGCGCAGTGGATAAGACACATGCCTTTGGAGTGAGAGACCCGGGTTTGAATCCACTGTGAGACACCAATGTGTCCCTGAGCAAGACACTTAACCCCTAGTTGCTCCAGAGGCGTGCGACCTCTGACATATATAAACAAGGTAACAGTCAGTGATGGTAATGAGAAGTTAGTTTTTAAAGGGTCATGAAACCCCACACTACTTTTTCTGAGATTGTATCAGAGGTGTTTGTGTTGCACATGATAGAAGACAATGTTAGCATTCATTCATTTTAATTGTTGAACAAATCTGGTTCATTTTGAGATTTGTGCAATATTTTTGTCTTCCAGGTTTAAAATCTACTAAAATCAGTGTTGATGAGTTTGTGACGTGGTAAAGGACTAATACTTTGATGACGTGTCAGTGTAACATAATTATTCAGATCTGTAGCACTGAGCCCAGAATCACTCTGTGTTTCCACCGTCGGGTCAGAAACTCCTCAGCGCTTCATTAAAACACCCTTTACACGCCTCTCTGGAACAACGGCACACAACTCCATCATTTCACCAACAAAGAAGTTATCAGAAAACTAATAATAGATAAGTCACTGGAACCAGCGCGATCACAAAACAAACATGATAAAAGCAGACGTTTGTTTGCATGCTTTGTTAAAGATTTACATCGAGCGTAGATGAGTTAGGACCGATAAAACATGTTACTATACACTACACTAAATAATACACTATTGTGATCGTCTGAATGAGAAGCTGACTCTGATTTCTTCAAGCGGTCTTACCATGTTTACTATGGTAATGTTAATGGCTAGTGTGCATAGTCTTTATCTCTTATAAATATTTCAGCCTTGTAAGGTGATCATAATCCACATCAGATCTCAAACAGAAGTTATTTCAAACACTCGCTCATGTCTGAAAGTGACTTCTGAGCTGTTATTATTAATGTCTTTAACTTTATGAAATGATCCTCGGCACTGATGCTCTCCAGACGCAGAGAAACTCCAGCTTCATTCATAACCTCCTCTAACCTAAACTCAGAGACCCAGTCGGCCAAAAAACCCTGGCCGTTGTCCCAGAGGAAGCCCCAGAAGTGACAGTGGAAACCAGACTGCCTTTATGAAATTACATTTAAACATAGAAACATGCATACACATACACACATATAATTTTTTTTTAATTAGTCTTCAATCCTCAGTTTGTAGTCAGTAAACATGAACACATTCAGCAGTCACAGCAGAAGTTAGAGACAGAATTTAATTGAAAGTCTATTCAAAAGTTGTATGAATCTATTCTAAGCTGTATTAAAGGCAAACGATGGTAAACACATTAATAAAATACTGGATATTTCTAATGTGTTCACATTATTTTCTCCAACCCCTGTGCACTTAAAGGGATAGTTCACACAAAAATGAAAATTACTCCATGATTTACTCACCCTCAAGACATCCTAGATGTATATGACTTTCTTCTTTCAGACAAATATAATCAGAGTTATATTAAAAATGTCCTGGCTCTTCCAAGCTTTATAACGTGGAGTCGGACTCAAATGAGAATTAAAACAGACGACTGTAACATTACTAGTCATGTAACATGTGAAATGATGTAAGATACTCACTTCAGTGTGTTGAGTGTACAGTGTTTATCCTGCAGTAGAGCAGAGATCTGATTCACTCCTGTGTCTCCTAGTTTACATCGACTCAGATTCAGCTCTCTCAGGAGTAACGGGTTTTTACCCACAATTCCAGTCACATACTGACAGCCTTCATCTGCAGCAGGACCCAAAAACCTGCAGAAGAGAGGATGAAGCTGGAATCAATTCAATGTGCAAGATAAAAGTAAATTTAAAAGAAACTCAGGGGCAAAAGCTCACTAGATCATGATTCTCAAGCATCTGAAGATCTTTCTGGCTTTTAAGCAGGAGATGAGGAAAGTTAGCAAAGAGAGAACTAGCTTGTGACAGCTAAGCATTCATAGAGATATATTAAGTTGATCTTTTGATGCCGGCTCTTCCTATTATTATCAAGCAGAATTCACCAAACACTGTGTTAAATGTGCATGAAGTTTTATTTGGTTTAAGTAATGGCATGTACTAATTATGGCTGCCCCTAGTGGCCAAGAGTTTTTTTGTTACATCTCTTTTGTTATTAGGTGCCATGGGTTCAGACCATCTCTGGATAGTTTTATTTATCTGATGTAATTCTGCAGGGGTCAGACAGGTGTGTGTGTGTGTGTGTGTGTGTGTGTGTGTGTGTATCACTGATCCTCTCCTGACACACATCACATGTTTGTGGCCTGTAATATATCTACTGTAGTAGATCTACAGCACTGATCTATATATGACTGGATCACTCATCACATTCTAAACTGCCAAAAGGCAGTGAAGCCTCAGAAGTGTTTGATCAGCCGTCTTACTATTCCCTACCAGCAGAGAGCACCATTGAGTCACATGCAAACCGCTGACCTAAAATCAGTGCTCAGCACTGATGACACAGGTAACTTGATCCAACACAAAATATAGCCCATTTCTTTATTTACGTAATTATTCAGGAATTATTAAATATGAACCTATTAGTATCAGAAATTGATTTGAATATACAATGAATAATACAATAGCTTCTGTAAATATTGTTCTTTACTACAATGAAAAGCTTAATTTATATTTTATATATATTATAGCTTAATTTCATGTATGTACTGTCTGTATTCAGTTATTCTCTGAATAAATTATGGTGTGTATAATTTTAATGTCCTGATTGAGCAACATCTATTTCAGACTAGAGGTCTTCACAGTGTACCCGAGACCCGTCGAGCCGAACGGGTTCGGGTCTATATTTTAAATGATCAGCCGGGTCCAGGTCGGGTCCGAATCTATTACCTCGGGTCCCGGGTCTGTTTAACATTGTGTGTAATGCCCGTGCGATCATCAGACTCGGGGAACACCCGGCTGTGATCAGACACTGCTTGTTTTTTTGTAACTTGCCACTTGTAAAATTAGGAAAAGAAAAGTGTGAGCCAAAAAAAAAAAAGCAATCTCTCTCTCTCTCTCTCTCTCTCTCCGATGTTAGACAGCCAAACTGCGCTGACACACATCACATGTTTGTGGTCTGTGATAGATCTGCTGTAGTAGCTCTACAGTGTTGTGAATCTGAGCTTGATGGAAATTAATGTACTGTGCATTCAGTAACATTTAAACAATCAGGATAATAAATCACACTGAATATGTTTCATGAGAAATGTCCACAATAACACAATCATAAATGTTAACTATCGAGGCACCAAACTACTAAACACCAGCACATCTACTGACCCAAAATGTCTGATTAACCTGTAACTTTTAACACAACTAAACTGTGCTGACATTTATCATCAAAACAACAGCAGCTGCAGCATCTCATCTTTCATGTTTGATAATTTTCAACAACAAATTGTGTACCTGGCTGAATAAGTGTAATAATATAATATAATTTATACTACAGGGCCACTGAATGCTTGAATCTGATTGGCTGACAAACATTATTTTCTGGGAAACGCACGGTGAACGTAGTTCCAGGCAGCTCTCTTAACCTCATTACAGTTCATATCACTTCACATATAGTAAAGCTGTTATAACAGAAGTTACAGGACTAACAAAAACAACAACATGACAGATGATTTTCTGAAAGTAAACACACATGACATTTCTCATTAGCGAGGTACTAACAGCTGTTTAGAGACACTGCTGAAGAACACTGTTGAGGGAAGCACAGAGGAAGCCTAATTCACACAAGCTCTCTCTCTCTCTCTCTCTCTCCCTCTCTATCTCTCTCTCTCTGTGCGTCTCTGTCTCTCTCCCTCTCTTTTTAATAACTTCATTAATAACTGCATTAGAATGCTATCAAAGGCTCAAGCCTCCATTACCAGCTTTAAAATCATGTTTTGGATCCAGCAAAAGAGGGATTGGATGAGATGCGGAAGAAATAATCCTACTCACAACAGTGATTTAAGTACAAAAACCAGATGAATCCCTTTAAATCTATCATCTGATTGATGTCTTTAGGTGTGGCAACCGCAGTATAAGCTAAATAATTGACTCGAGGCCGTTAAATTATTAGAAAAATATAATATAAATAACCCAAATGTGTATAATTTATTCAGCATTATTTCATGAGGTCTCACCTCAGTGTGTTGAGTTGACAGTTTGGATCCTGTAGTAAATCACTGAGCAGCTTCACTCCTGATTCTCCAGGATCATTTCCTGTGAGATCCAGCTCTATCAGGTGTGAAGGGTTTGATCTCAGAGCTGAAGACAGAGCTTTATAACCTTCTTCAGTGATACTGCAGTCTGAAAGTCTATTAGAAAAGATGTTATTCTTCATTTTAACACATAATGTCACACAAGTACATGTTCTAGAATGAAGAAAATAAAAATATGCACTACAGAAATTTTTGCCTGAATTGACTCTTTTCACAGTAAAGCTGGGTAAAGTTATATATTGGTGAACGTAATCTGCAATTCTTGCATTTTAATTTCCCACAATTATGACCTACAGTTGCAATAAAAATTACTCAGTCCCTCAGAGAGTGCAGTACTTTACAAATACAAGCTTTTCTGAAGATCCAGGATAAAATAAAAAAAAATGCTGATGCATATTAAAAAAGAGATATTGTCAATATAATGTAATATTTGAGTCATAAGATTTTATAATAACAAAATTATGTAACTTTATTATAACCTTCTTCAGTGATACTGCAATCTGAAAGTCTTCAGAAAGACTAAATAAATAAATCACATTAAAAACATTTATTACACCATTAGGATATTAACATTTCCCATCATCTCCAAAAATCAATCTGTTTGTCTATATTTTATAAATGCATCTACACCAACACAAAAATTTCACATTACTGACCCATTCCTTGTGACACAGCACCAGTTTACAGATCAGCTGGAGCTTTACATTGATTCATGTTTAGATTAACCAAATTCAGACCTGAGTATCTGTAGTGTCTGTGAATTTATCAGCAGACTGGAGATTTCTGTCACTCCAAAGTCTCCTATTTGATTCCTGCTCAGATCCAGCTCTCTGAGGTTTGAATTAAACGCTGATGCCAGAGCAGCACAACCTTCATCTGTAATACTGATGCAGTTTAACCTGTAGAAGAGAGGACACAACTAATTAAGATACATACATACAATTACACAAATAGCTGCTTTAGCTACTAATTTTAGCTACTAATCCCATTTCTGACACATACTTTGTGGGGAAGTCGTGGCCTAGTGGTTAGAGGGTTTGTTTCCTAACCCTAGGGTTGTGGGTTTGAGTCTCAAGCCGGCAATGCCATGACCGAGGAGTCTTGAGCAAGGCACTGAACCCCAAACTGCTCCTCGGGCACCGCAGCATAAATGATGCTCACTACTCCGGGTGTGTGTTTACAGTGTGTGTGTTTGTGTGTGTGTGTGTGTGTGTGTGAGTATGTGTGTGTGTTTGTTTGTGTGTGCGCACTTTGGATGGGTTAAATGCAGAACATGGATTCTGAGTATGGGTCACCATACTTGGGTGTATGTCATGTCACTTTTATCCACCAATATGAGATTTGAATGATAATCACACTGTGAAATTATTATTTTAATTTGATTATTACAATATTTTGCATTTTAAAGTACAGCACTTAAGCCTAAACCATACTTACAATGCTGTCCTAATTTCTTTACATTAAAATGTAAGGCTTTTATTTTAGTGGAAAACTGAACAGTGAACTTATGTTTGTGTTTAGTTCACAACAGGTGTATAAACACTTTGTTGTACAAATCTGATGAAATCTGTTAACATCATCTGCCAAAAAATATGGAAATTACAGGAGCGTACAATTTAGTGAACCTTCCTAATTCACGTTATGACCGAAAAATAACTTGCTCACCAGCATTTCTTTTAAATGAACTGCAATTCAGAACTTCTACTAGCCACAACAAAAATATCAGAAATAGATCAAGAGATTTAAGACATAAAATTACCAAAAACACATCTTAGATTAAAATACATTTCATATTAAATATTATTCTGAATTATTGAATGCTTTCAGTTTTACGACTGTGGTGAGTGGGGCGGGGCCGAGGGACGTGGGAACACGAGTGAGGCCGGCAGTGATTGGGCAAATCAGTGGCACCTGCGGCCCACCGCCGGTCTCGAGTCCCACGTAGGAGATGGAAGGATATAAAACTGGAGCGATGACAGTGAAGGACGAGAGAGGACCAGGCCTGGGATTTTAGTTGTGTTTTGGTTTTATTTTATGCGCACCAGTCGTCCGTGAGGGGCTGGTGCGCTGTTTTGTGTTTATTTTGTTATTATTGAAATGTTTTTAATTGTCCGCCGGTTCCCGCCTCCTTCTTCCGGATGAATATGAAGGTTTATATCATTACAGTGGTGCCGAAGCCCGGGAGAAGGAGGGACACGCTGCTGAAGATCCCTCGCCGCTGTGGTGAATCCGCGGTGCCAACGAGCAGGCGAGGAGGATGCCGCCATGGACGCTCGAGGCGGTGGGCTGGAGCGAGTTGCCGGGGACAGGCGAGCTCGCTACCGGCCGCCCACGATGTGGAGAGACGGCTGCCGTCCGTGAGGGAGCGGAGGAGTCGGCGCCGTTCGCCAGGTGGCCGGAGCCTGCTGCCATCCTCCGGAGCGGGGAGGAGCAGGGAACGGGGGACTCCTGCCGGCTGCCCAAAATCGGAGGAGCCGTCGCCGTCCACCGGGCGGCGGAGGAGTGTCGTGCTGTCCGCCGAGGGCCGTCCAGTGCCACCGCCAGGCACCGCCAGGCACCGCGGAGGAGATCGCCCAGCTGGTGGAGGGCCAAGCAGCAGTGCGTCTGGGAACCGGTTTTTTTTTTTTCTTTTTTTCTCTCTCCCCTCTCTCGTCTCTGTCGCTCCTCCTTCCATCTCCTTTTCTCTCGCCTCGTCTGTCCTACCCCCAGGTTCCCGCAGGTTCCCGTGAGCGGTCCCCGGGGGGGGGGGATAGTAGAGCGCAGTCTCGTGGGTATGTGGCGAGTGGGGCGGGGCCGAGGGACGTGGGAACACGAGTGAGGCCGGCAGTGATTGGGCAAATCAGTGGCACCTGCGGCCCACCGCCGGTCTCGAGTCCTACGTAGGAGATGGAAGGATATAAAACTGGAGCGACGACAGTGAAGGACGAGAGAGGACCAGGCCTGGGATTTTAGTTGTGTTTTGGTTTTATTTCATGCGCACCAGTCGTCCGTGAGGGGCTGGTGCGCTGTTTTGTGTTTATTTTGTTATTATTGAAATGTTTTTAATTGTCCGCCGGTTCCCGCCTCCTTCTTCCGGATGAATATGAAGGTTTATATCATTACAACGACTTTTTGTTTGGAGATACAAATAAACAGAATAAAAACAATTCTTAACAAGAGGGTCCTCGCACCTCGGTGCTCGGGCACTAATTACTTTCTTATAAAACAGCATTTATTTAGTTTTTATTTCCAAATATAGCTCAGTCCAAAATGAATGTTTAGTGGTAAACATTCCTTGTCTCCGGGAGCTCCAGAGACAAGCACTGTGACTCAGACATCTCACAGACGTTACACACCGGATGTGTCATCAGAACATGAAGGCTGACTTCTTCAGTGATCTTCAGAACATTATGAAAATAGCATTGTGACTGAAGGACAGAATCTGAAGCCAATGATAAGATATGCAAGTTTTTTTTCTTCTATATTTTGTCAGTAATGCCACGTCAGAGAATTAGGTACACTTATTTATACACACCGTATTTCTGATTCTACTGTAAAATATTTAAATGCCCTAAAACGTTTGATTTGTTTAAAACAATAGACTGCTTTGGCCAGTGGAAAAGAGATCCACTCTATTCTAAAAAGATTTTCTGAGAAGTATTTTATACAATTTTGTTTTTACATTAATTTTGATACATTTATTTGAAAACAAGACCAAGACAGTGAATGATTTTTAGCAATGTAAAGTACTATACAAATAGCACCTTTAGTAAGCATGTCATATTTTCCTATAAAGTCTTGTACCTTTGACTGTGTTAAACATGTTCATACGCATGGTTTTATAAATCTGAAAACTTTTGTGTGTATGCCAAATCTAGCTTTTGTGCGTAAGTACATTTTTAGGATGAAATCTAAAGAAAGTTTTATACATGAGGCCCCTGGCTTTTTTTTTTCTTTTTCAGAATTACCAAACTCACAGTTGTTTAGGTAAACCAAGCTATAAAGTCTGAACTTAGGAGATATAAACTTGGATTTACAAGAAGAACTGCGAGATAAAATAGGTAGGCTAAATGTAATGTAAAGTGTTATTGGTTTAAATAGTATTTCATTCTTTAACTGTAAGTCTAATACAATGTCCCCTGTGTGAATATTATATAGACCTATTGTTAAAAATGCAACTTATGCTTTAAAAGTAGGGTAATTACAGCAGGTTTCATCCATAGTTAGTCCATTTAAACGTCTGCATTTAGCTTCAAATGGCATCTTTGATTATTACATTATTATTATACACAGGGCCGCATTAAGACTCTAAGGGGCCCCTGGGCTTTACCTCTTGAGGGGCCCTTCCAGGGCTCGACAATAAGGACTGCCCGATTGCCCGAGGCTAGTGTGAATGACGCTCGGGACAGTAAACGGAACGGACACTTGCCCGATCGGGCCAGTGCTGTAGGGTGTGCGTTATATGTAGTCTATGATATCGTAATAGTTGATTTAACGATCTGATATTATCGAGTATGCAAAAACACACCCATTCTGTGCACGCATGCACTACATGACGTAGTCTATTAGGCTAGATTTGTGCATGTGCTTTAGTCTTAATGCCTCAGAATTCAAATATGCCCCTGTATATATTTCGTATTTATATAATTTAATATCCATGTTAACCAATATTACACATAGAATGCTGGTTTTCTCCAAATATTAGCATGACTACAAATGTGATGATTTTATTCAGCGTACAGTTTAATAAACAAGAACTTAATATCAAGTGACTTACATTTTAGACACTAAATCGTCTGTTTCGCTGTATTTCGCCAACGAAAATGGTTCCAAAGTCCACAGAATTGTTTTGCGTCTCTGAGCAACACTTCCTCAGTGAATCAGCCGCTTGAATGAATCGGTTGAATCTCAATGATTTGCTCATTAACAGTGATTCCCTGCCACCTACTAGCGGGTTTAATTTCAGGTTTAAAGTGTCTTCATTTTTTTTATAATTTCACAGTATTTAACGTTTTATATTTTCAACATTAAAAACATTTTTATGCATCTGTAACTGCTCTTGACTGATACATTTTTAATAAAGTTTAATCTATTCTGTAGTTATACATTAGATTACAACTTCTGTACCTGAAAATCTCTCATTTAAACCTACATGAAAAACTTGAAAAGCACCATTTATTTCATTTGTTTTTTCTGTTGTATTTATATGTGCTATTACTCGTAATTTGATTATTTGTAACTATTTTATTACTTACTGTTTATTTGTCTAATAATATTTAAAATATAAATTAATCTAGTAGCTTTTGCTGTCATTAACCTATTATATTATTGAGGTTAAATGTAACAAAGACAATGAAAACAATATCTATGCTTATTTTATAGGCCCATTTTCTTGTCTTTTACTTTTATTAATTTTTTGTTGGGGCAAGTAAAAATTTGAATCATTGGCCCGACCGGGGTTGAGCCCTGCCTTCATCCATTGAAACTGCATAATTAATCGTTAAAGGTTATGGTTCCACCCCTTTAACTGTTAGGCCGTTTGTATCTATTACACGTTATCCCAACCAGGTGGCAACAAGTGACTGTTAAAAATGCATTTGTCATGGAATCATTTTCAATTTAACTCACTCTTCTTAATCACAAACCCTTTTATTTTACGTGAATAAATGGTATTAAAAACATCCAAATCTATAGTATACACTTCCATAATGTACTTAAAGACACCATGAATAGGAACTAAAATGTGCTTTTAATATACTTTTTTTTAAATACAGAGACAGTATATTAAAAGCACATTTTAGTTCATATTCAAGGTGTCTCAAAATAGCAGTTGAGTATACTTAGATGTTCTTAAGATTATCGTAGGAAGTACTAAAGAAGAATTTTAGTATATAAAGTAAAGAAAGTTAAGAGTATAAGGTGCACAAAAAATAGAACTTTAAGTACATTATGGAAGTGTACTTTTTCACTTGGGTATCACTATCAAGGAGTTAATTATTTTGATAGACTATCATATCTAGCTACTGCTGCCAGCCTGACAGTATATCACAACCAACCTGTAAATGGCGTTAAAATATGATGTTAGTTTCTGGATTTTTTTTTAACAAACTGTTCTGACGTTCTACTTTATCTTGTGCTGTTTTTCTTTTTTGCGAACCACTTTCGTATTTATGGCACGTCACATTAGATTAGCTATTAGTTATTGTCATCATTAGAATAGGCGGCAATTATCTTACAAAGAATTCAACGTAAGTATGTCACGTGAGTTTGATACAGGCCAATAACTGAATGCTTTCAGACAATGATGAATTTTATTGGATTTCAGACAATTAAATAATGCCCACTGTGACTGATGATTGCAGGGTTCATTGAGTGAGAGGGTTTGACTGACTCTTCTCGAGCAGGACTTGCAACGCGCACGTGCATTCAAAGCAAAGCGATAAAGCGTAATTTTAAAGGGACAGCCAACGAATTATAAAATCTGATTACAATATTTTCCGGCATCATCGGGGCCCTCCCCCAGCCCAGGGCCCTGGGCTTAAGCCCAGGTAAGCCCGTGCATTAATGCGGCCCAGATTATACATTATTCTATAAATATTATTTCCATTCTGACATCCAGAAACACAACAACACATTTGTTATCTTATTCCGTTTACCCGTTAAGAACAAGTATACACAGCCTTGCTACTATTAGTGTTATCAGGGAGACCGTGCAACATTAGACAACTTCAAGCTGTCCGGTGTCCGTTGTAGACATTACCATCCATCAAGCAATTAACATTATTATTGCTAACATAGCAGACTAGGGGTGTCCCCGACTAAGGATTTTCATAGTCGAATCTGAATTTTTGAATCTTGCTGACATTCGACTAATAGTCTAATCATATGTTTGGGGACGGGGCAAAATACAATGAGTCATGTCAGACATCCGACAGCCATAATTACTGATGTTAACACACAGGGAAAATGTGTAACAGATGCCTCACAGATACAAATGGGGTAAATAATGTTTTTATGTTTTGATCAAAAGATAGTTAACACTAAACGTCAGTGAAACCCTAATGTTCTGCATTTCTGTTTAGAGCTGTGTGCTGAAGATGACCAGTAGAGTGAGTATTTGATAGCAAATTTTTAATCAATGGGATTAAACTCATAATTTCATGTAGAATATGCTTCGTTACTTATACAACATAACGTTAATATTAGGACTTATAGGCTATCTGCAAAAAGAGCCCGGATGCAAATGAACGTGTCTGCGCGGTTCTTAATGAACTCTTTTTGTGGACGCGTTCTTCACGCAACAATGTGCAGAAACACAGCAGCTAAACTCTAAAAATTCACAGCGTTTTAGTATAATGGTGTTCTCATTATAATGGTATGGGTGTGACAGTCCAGTCATAGTTATTAATAATCTGCATTGTAGTTTGACCTGCTTGCGCTGTGTGCTGAAGAGATATCACCATAGTACTAGGCTACAATGAAGTGCTTGAATCAAAACCACATGCATCTTATATCAGGTAAATAATATATCCAGGATATATATACACTGGCTGAAATGTTTTGAAAATCACTTGAACCCTACCTGTTTGGGGTCAACCCTATAGCAAACTAATCGAAAAATACATTGGCATCATCTGTATTAAACAGAAATTAATTACTTCATATGCTGTTTAAGTGAATAAAATAGCCTTGACAGTCGATTTCCACAACTGTTGACTTTATTCTCTCTCACTGGTGTGTTTATGGTGTGTGTGTGTGTGTGTGTGTGTGTGTGTGTGTGTGTGTGTGTAGGTGATGCAGGATTGCTGGGTTTTTGCAACAAAACCCACCCAATTGCTACTCAATACTAGCACAATTAGGTTTCAAGGGGGTTTCCCCAGTAAAAATGTCATTCTGGGGGTAAAATACACATTTCGCTGTGGGGCTTCTCCGGTAAAATTTACATTCATAACATGTTATTGGGGTCGCTTCAACACAGAGAAACAGTGATAGGTAGCCCAGTTCCTCATGAAAATCACAAACTCGGCAACACTGAGGTGATTTAAAAGAGGAAAGCAGGCATTTGGATCAAAGCACTGTGAGGCAAAGGTGGGGGGGGGGACTCAAAACATTTATAAACTTATAACACATTTTTGCCCAGTTTGCATTGTTTTACTACTTACAAGGTTAAAGCATAAAACTGTTATTTACAATACACATCATGCTGTTTAATCATATTTTTAGAGGGGACAACCAGGGATTGGGCAGCATATGCAGCGGTGCCCAGGGAGCAGTTGGGGGTTCAGATCTTGTTCAAGTGTCTCATCTCAGTCATGGTATTGAGGGTGAAAGAGAGCGCTGGTTATTCACTCACCCTACAGACAATTCCTACCAGATCTGAGACTCGAACCCGCAACTTTTGGGTTACAAGTCCAACTCTCAAACCGTTAGGCCATGACTACCCCCAGTACATTTTTTAATGGGAAACTTTGCGAGTTGTGTTGTAGTTAATAGCCACTGACAGATTTTGAGTGATGCCACCAGTGTTTGAACGCACACAGAAAACAATAGATATGAATTTTAAAGTCATGGTGCTTCTTCAGTGTGCTGATGCTTAATGTTGGAGGTTACTGGTTGAAGAACCAGATTTATTAAAACTAACTCATGATCTGCTCACATGTAAATGCACTTCGCTCTTAAGCATGTGTTTTTAATTAAAATGCAGCCTTTTGTGACCACAATAACTCGTATCACAATGTCAAGCATATTTAGATTAATTGTGCAGTCCTGATAAGTGTAAAATATTTTCAAATCTATGAAACTGTGGTGGGTAACTAGAGTCTGGGTAAATAATGGGATAAACTTAAAATACTTACTTCAGCTTTTCCAGTCTACACTGTACATTTTCAAACAGAGTCAAGATGATCTTCATTCCTGGGTTTCCTAGTTTATTCTCACTCAGATCCAGCTCTGTCAGATTTGAAGGGTTTGAATTTAGAGCTGCAGCCAGAACATGACAACCTCCTTCTGTGATACAGTTGTTCTTCAGACTGCATAAAGAGAAAACACTTCAGTTTTAACCTGAATATTTACCAGGATGTTTTAGCTGACAGATGACATATACTGGTGATGATGATGATAGTCATATAAAAAAAAGTCACATATGGTTTTTCAGTCAGCAATCTCTTATACAAGACACATAAAGCAAGAATTAAAAAGTGTCCTTGAAACAATGTGGGAAAAAACATACATCAGTGTGTTGAGTTTACGGTGTTACTTCATTTCAGAAATAAATAACATCTGATTCTGAAACACTGTGAAAGGGATGGACATACAAACTGTTTTAATTAAATATTCTTCATAAATAAATTGCATGCATATGTTATTAAGATGGTATTCTTCATTATAACACAGATTGTCACACAAGTACATGTCCTAGAGTGAAGAAAATAAAAAGATGCACTACAGGAATTTGACCTGAGTGGAATCTTTTCACAGTAAAGCTGGGTAAAGTTATATATTGGTGAACGCAAACTACAACAAATGCAATTTTTAATTTTTGCAGTTTTAATTTTCCACAATTATAACCTACAGCTGCAATCAAAATTACTCAACCCCTCAGAGATTGTAGCACTTTACAAATACAAGCTTTTCTGAAGACCGAGGATCAAATGAAAATCCCATCTATAACAGTTCACTGTCATACTTAAAGTGAGTCAATATATAATGCAATATTTTTGAGTTATAAGATTTTACTAACAGAGCTTTATCATAATTATTCAACCCCTATTCAACATTGCGGTTTTACTTGGCAGTCTTTGGGACAGTCACAAGAGTCCCGGATTTCATTCAAAATATTTTCAATTGTGTTCCAAAGATGAACGAAGCTTTTACGGTTTGGAACGACATGGGGGTAAGTGATTAATGACAAAAGTTTCATCACAATTTATCACATATTTGCATGGTGGGGAACAAAATAGTCTCAAAGCAGAATTAAGCCTTTAGAAACCCAAAGTTAGCTCACGCTTGAGCTGAAGTTGAGTAGCAAAAATTGCAAAGTTAACAGAGATCTCACAAATGCTACAGAGATGCTACAGAGAATAAATAATTAGAAAGTCTAAGGCTATATGAAGATTTCCAAGACATTAAAAGTTCCTAGAGATACAGTCCTCAGCCTTAATCCTTAGCGTGTTGTACCAGAAAACCTCTGAAAGTGTTGAAGAAAAAGCACAATATCATAAAATGTTTAATCAGAGCAACTGAGAAAATCCTGCAATGTACAACCAAAGACTTCCAAGATGACCTGATGAAAGGAGGAAAACCATTTTAATGCAGTGTGTAAGAAGAATACTAGACAAGTATGGCCTTCATGTTGAGACTTCTTGATGAACACCACTCTTGAAATTTTTTTTTTTTTTTAAATAATCAATCTGTCAATATTTTATAAATGTATAAATCAAGGCCTTGTCTCCAGCAGCTCCAGAAACAAGCGCTGTGACTCGGACATCTCACAGACGTTACACACCGAATGTGTCCTCTGTACTCTATTCTGATGTTCAAGCTTCAACAGTGAATCTGATCACTAGTGCACTGGCAAAAGTTCACTTAAAGAATGAACAAAGAGGCATCAGTTTAGCTTGTATGAAGATGATGGAAAAACGAAGCAGTCAATCTTCCGGCTGAGAGTGAAATCAGTACACACTAACATTTTTCCCAAATGACTGCTAATGTAATTTAATGGGAAACTATGCGAGTTGTGTTGTAATTAATAGCCACTGACCCATATCACAATTTCAAGTTTATTTTGATTAATTGTGCAGTCCTACTGAGAAGTTTAAAATAATTTCACATTTATTTAAACGTGCAGTATGGAATTTTTGGCCACCAAGGGTCACTCAATCAAAACAATAACATGAGACGTACTTTGATGACGTCGGGAAAGAGCGTAGGCTCATGGGAGTTGTTGTTCATTGTAACACGCGCTCTGTCGCTCCCCACATTCCTCAGGCCTGGTTCACACCGGAGGCCGCTTCCTTTCGGCACCCATGTTAACCTATGATGTCGTTCACACCAGACGCGGGTGGCCCGCGCCGTGACGCGCCAGTTTCGGCGTCTGGTCTATTTTTTGCGCGAGCCGTGAGCGATCCGCGTCAATTCCCACAGGAAGTCACACCAAGAAACACGAGACAATCCAGTCAATTGTCAAAATATAAGCAATTTTCAAATTAAAATACCGCGAGTGACAAATGCGATCATATTTGTGTATCTAAACAGACTAGAAAAAAAAAACACAACACACACGCACATGCACACACAGAGCAACGGGAGTGGGCGGACTACAGTGCGGGTGGGAGGGGTGGGGGTTATTTACTTACCCATGTGCTCTGAATAAATAACAACTAAGCAGAAGCGCTTGTCGACCGCCGCGGAGAATACGCGTCTGGTGTGAACAGGCAGGCGCCGGACCGCGCGTGATTTTCCGTTCCGGGCCGCTTCGGCGTCCGGTGTGAACCAGGCGTCACTCATTTTAACTGAGGCCGGCGACACACTGGATGCGTGGCGCAAGCATCTCAGCTGTGTGGCGTGTCAGTTTTTAATTCGGCTCCCATGTTAATAGGTTAGAGTTTGCAGACTGCCTGCGTGAGCCGCGCGGAAAACGTGTGCATGCTAAAAATAGAACCGACGCCTATTTTTCACGCGACGCGCGCGTGTTGGAAGGGTTTCCAGGCAAAATATAATAGGAAAATATGTTTATATGTAATTTTGTACACAAATACATATTAATTCATGACATTTTTTTGTTTGAAAGTCTATAGGTTGACATAAATTCTGATACAAATGTAATTTAAAAAATAAATAAATAATTATCGATTTTCAAATATTGCACCTGTCAAACATAAGTCTATTTTGCCGTCAATACTGTTGACGGTGTCCTTTATCAGTAGGCTTTATATTTATGTTCAACATGAAGTATAGATATTGTTGTCATGAAGACAAGAGCCTGGTCTGTCGGCGGTCTCCCTCTATGTCACCTACAGCAGCAGCAGCACCGCGCCACGCTTCTGGCACGCAGCAGAGACGCCACGCAGCCAGTGTGTCACCGGCCTTAGTATTTTGACGATCACGTATTTTCGAACAGAGAGATATATGAATTATCAGACCCCTATCAAATCAATATCCCATCTAGCTAGTAGTAATATATGTTAAAAAAAACACTGTTGCCTTTCGTTAATAATTAGGCTACGTTTATACTATGATATCGAACAAGATAGTGAACTGCATTTGAAGCTACTTTATCCAGCTAGATATAGAACACATGTAGATTTACATTATACTCTACATGAGAGCTAGTCCGTCTGCGTTTTACACAAGACATCATCGTTTCACAAAATATACGGATAGATATAGTTAGCTGAATGGATGCATACCTGTTTATTAGAATGCAAGCATCTCTCTGTAGTTTCAGCTCGTCACAAAGCTCTCTCTATCTTGGAAATGCAACTCCAATATTTACCCGTGTCTCGTTTCTTCTTCGTCCCAAAACCTTCTCAGGTCATTTATTTCACCCGTACGTTTGCGCTTCACAGAACGTGCAGGCAAAGCATAATCATGATCCATAACTAAGTTATTGATTGAGGTATAAATACGAATATAAACAATATAAATATAAAATATAATAGTCTCGACCAAGGCTAGCTACTACTTTTTCTTCTTCGTCTCGTCTTTGCTTCTGTTCACCTTTGTATTTGGCGGTTCCGCAGGAAGTTAGATAAACTAGAGGGGTCAAAGTTTATATGACGCCATAGACGGGCGACAAAACGGAAATAAAGAAACGTGCCGTGTCTTCTAATTAAACTATAATTTTCTCCGGATTTTAAAGTTCGTGGAAACTGTCGGGATAATGCAAGTACACAACAAAAAAATATATATAACATAGATATAGTGATATCTGCTATTTTTAAAGCAGAAAAATTACATATTGTGCCTTTAACTGTGGTGGGTCACTTGAGTCTGGGTAATTAATGGGATACACTTTTAAAATACTTACTTCAGCTTTTCCAGTCTACACTGTACATTTTCAAACAGAGTCAAGATGATCTTCATTCCTGGGTTTCCTAGTTTATTCTCACTCAGATCCAGCTCTGTCAGATTTGAAGGGTTTGAATTTAGAGCTGCAGCCAGAACATGACAACCTCCTTCTGTGATACAGTTGTTCTTCAGACTGCATAAAGAGAAAACACTTCAGTTTTAATCTGAGTATTTACCAGTATGTCTCAGCTGACAGATGACAAATACTGGTGATGATGACGAAGACACATAAAAAGCACCCAGCAGCAAGAAGCATATCATAGGCTTTAGTAAAACAATTACACAAATTGTCTTCAACAATACAGTGCAAATGATTCACAAACTACACAAAATGAGTGAGTGAAATTAGATTTTACTGGAACATCGCCTAGCGACCTAAGACATAAATTCCAGTGCTTTATCAGATATGTACCACTGTTTCATCCTTAGTTTTGATTTGTTTTATGTCAAAGTTGTCTGTCGTGTGTTTTTCTGCTTTTTCAGAGAGTTTTTTCATGCAAATGTGTTAGTTGGCGTTTGTATCCATGCACTCGTGACAGACTTCACTTTCACTTTGTGTTCGTTCATATTTCAAAAGCAATATGTTTAATAGTTGTTCAAATGACTACTTATTGGTTGAATATGGTACAGTTTGAACCAATCTTGGCTTGGGGTGGGACTACGCGTCAACAATCATTTCTGTTTGGCTCAGAGGAACGAAAGCATTGGTTTCTTCTGACAAATCAATGTTGTCAAAATGTGATGACGTGATCACGTGCACTACGGCGCCTCTGAATATCCAAATGAGATAAATAGGACATCTCCAAAACGTGGAGAATCAGTTCTTTACATCACTTTAAAAGCATTCAGATTGGATTAGTGGTTCAAAAGTTATTAAACATTAAAAAACAACAGTTATTTTTAGCCGCGGGCGGCTATATCGGTCTTTGAGGGTTGAAAGTGTCCTTGTAACAATGAAAAAAACATACATCAGTGTGTTGAGTGTACAGTGTTTATCCTGCAGTAGAGCAGAGATCTGATTCACTCCTGTGTCTCCTAGTTTACGTCCACTCAGATTCAGCTCTCTCAGGAGTAACGGGTTTTTACCCACAATTCCAGTCACATACTGACAGCCTTCATCTGCAGCAGGACCCAAAAACCTGCAGAAGAGAAGATGAAGCTGGAATCAATTCAATGTGCAAGATACAAGTAAATTTAAAAGAAACTCAGGGGCAAAAGCTCACTAGATCATGATTCTCAAGCATCTGAAGATCTTTCTGGCTTTTAAGCAGGAGATGAGGAAAGTTAGCAAAGAGATAACTAGATTGTGACAGCTAAGCATTCAGAGAGAAATTTTTAATTGATCTTTTGATGCCGGCTTTTCCTATTATTATGTAGCAGAATTCACCAAAAACTGGATTGCTGATCCACTAACAGGAACATGATCTGGGTTCAGACCATCTCTGGATAGTTTTAGTTAACTGATGTCTGTGTTGATGCAACAGTAATTCTGCTCATTATGAGAGGAACTGCAGGTTCAGACATTTGTGCATGTGTGCGTATGTACAATTATCACCGATCCTCTCCTGACACACATCACATGTTTGTGGCCTGTGATATATCTGCTGTAGTAGATGTACAGCACTGATCTATATATGACTGGATCACTCATCACATTCTAAACTGCCAAAAGGCAGTGAAGTCAACAGAAGTGTTCGATCCTCATCTTACTATTCCCTACCAGCAGAGAGCACCATTGAGTCACATGCAAACCACTGACCCAAAAATGTTCATGATGTTCGCTAATGTAATTTAAAAAGGCTGACTTATCTGATGTTTTCTCGTTAAAATCATACAATTTCCTATTAATTCAATAGAACGTTTACACACACACTAGGGATAACTAATATGGCGGCGCAGTGGCTTCACTTTCATGACGTCATGATCAATCCAGTTCTCTATTCTAGATCAGTGATCGACAGTGTTGTGAATCTGAGCTTGATGGAGATTAATGTACAGTGCATTCAGTAACTTTTAAACAATCAGGTTAATAAATCACACTGAATACGTTTTTCATTAGAAATGTCCACAATAACACAATCATAAATGTTAACTATCGAAGCTCATCCAGCACATCTAGTGACCCAAAATGTCTGATTAACCTGTAACTTAACACAACTAAACTATGCTGACATTTATCATCAAAACTACAGCAGCTGCAGCATCGCATCTTTCATGTTTGACCATTTTTCATGCAACAAATTGTATACTTAATTAGTGAAATATAATAAAATTTATACATATAAGTAATTTACATGTGTATAACTTATTTAACATTATTTCATTGCGTCTCACCTCAGTGTGTTGAGTTGACAGTTTGGATCCTGTAGTAAATCACTGAGCAGCTTCACTCCTGATTCTCCAGGATCATTTCCTGTGAGATCCAGCTCTATCAGGTGTGAAGGGTTTGATCTCAGAGCTGAAGACAGAGCTTTATAACCTTCTTCACTGATACTGCAGTCTGAAAGTCTATTAGAAAAGATGTTATTCTTCATTATAACACAGATTGTCACACAAGTACATGTTCTAGAATGAAGAAAATAAAAAGATGCACTACAGGATTTTTGGCCTGAATGGACTCTTTTCACAGTAAAGCTGGGTAAAGTTATATATTGGTGAACTGAAACTACAACAAATGCAATTTAAATTTTCCACAATTATAACCTACAGTTAATAAAAATTACTCAACCCCTCAGAGATTGTAGCAAAAATGGCAAAGTCAACAGAGATCTAGCAAAAGCTTTAGAGAATAAATAACTGTATTACTTTAGAAAGTATAAGACTATAAGAAGATTTCCAAGACATTAAAAGTTTCCTAGAGACACAGATCAATGGACTTTCCTGCAGGACAGTCATCCCAAAGTACATCATCCAAATATACTTCTGCTTGGTTCAGGGATGAGTCATAAAATGTTTTTGAACAAGCGGCTTGAAGAAGGATTTCAATTTTGAAGGATTGAATGATAGATTAATTATTGTAATTATTATGTCTTAATTTATTTACTTTCAAATGTTAGGCCATCAGGCTTTTATTTTGGTGGAAAACTGAACAGTGACCTAAATTTCTGTGTTTAGTTCATAACAGGTTTATAAACACTTTGTTGTATACATCTGGTGAAATCTGTTAACATTGTCTGCCAAACAATGTTGGAAATTACATGAACACAAAACTAGGTGAACCTTTTAAATTTATGTTATGAACTCAAAATAACTTGTTCAACTGCCATATTTTATTTTATTTAACAGCCAATTATAACTTCTGCTCTTCTAACTTAAAATGCAGCCTTTTGGGATTTGATAACTGCATTACCCCATATCACAATTTATAGTTTATTTTGATTAATTGTACAGTCCTGGGCCGGGTTTCCTGACTTTAGAGCTTAAGAGCGTTTTCTACGAGTAATTTTGTAATCGTTCGTTATTGTTTCACGTGCGTTTTGTAACAATGCAATAAACACAGTTGCATGTAGCTGTGCTTTAAGTGCTACTTAGGAGTCGCTGTCCGTTTTTCAAGTACTGAAATGTCATCTTATAGAATGGCTCTTAATTGGAGTAAACTATTGTTTATTAACGTTAACCTAATGCTGTGTTGCAGAAAGACAGCTTGTATATAATAACTATAACACAATACAATGTTGTATTATATTTCAGTCTTTAATATTATACTGTACATAATAATATATAACATACTTTATATATTTATATATAATGTTAGGTAAAAAAAAATGTTAGCCTGAATGCACTGTAAGTCGCTTTGGATAAAAGCATCTGCTAAATGCATGAATTTATTTAAATGTAATTATTTATATATAGTAGAGAGAGATAATGTAGAGTTGTAGAGAATGTAGAGAATGTGGAATGTAGAGTTCATGCTGCAAATTTCACTGAGTTGAAGCAGTTCTGTCCTCAATTATGTGGCAAATGATCTAGGTTGATGTTAACAGATGGATCTTCTAAACCAAACACTACAGATTGTCACAAAACTTACCTCAGTATCTCTAATTTGCAATTAATATTTTTCAATCCAGTGCAGAGCATTTTAACTCCATAATCCTGCAGATTATTATTGTTCATGTTCAGCTCTTTCAGACTGGTATCTGATCCAAGAACTGAAGCCAGAGCTGGACAGCTTTTGTCTGTTAAACCACAATCATTTAACCTACAAGAGAAATAAATCAAATCACAGAGTTAGATACATGTAATACAATTGTAAATATATATATATATATATATACCAATTATTTTTAGATGAACAGTAAATACACTGCATATATATTAAGATTGCATTGATTCAAATTTCCTACTTGATATAAACCTGTTATTAATTTACATATTTTATTATTAATGGCAATGAGTTATACATTTCAAAGTGCTGCTCTATTTTCTGGATGAGTGTCTTGAGGTGTAGAATCTGGAGGTTAATCATTTATGCATTGAGGATATGCAAGAGTACATCTTTTTTATAGCAGAAGTTGTAGATGTTGAACTGCATATTGGAGTAGAAATAACTATGGAACAATGTGTTTTATAATAACATGATGTGCTTCTTCTGTAGCTAACTAAACAGGGTCAGGGTTCTCAAAAGCTTTGTAAGCCTAAGAAGTTTGTAAAAATGATCGTACGACTGATCTTAATATCACTGTCTGTTTCCCAAAAGCATCGTAACTTAAGTAGCACTTGAAAATAATCGTAGATCTACGAGTGCTCTGGAGTAATCGTTAAGCCCTAAGTGCATCGTAAGAAGACAGATTTAATCAGTCACCTGCAGGACAATCGGCAGATTAAACCTTTAACTTGATTCAAGTGCAATGTGATTATAATATAAGGATTTTATTGTACACCTTATGACTCGTCTTTATTTTTTTTTATTAAATTTATAATAAATGAAATAATTAAAAAGGGCTGAAAAAATAGAAATACACATTTAAAGTAAATGACTGAAAAAAAATAAAAGATGTAGGAAATGCTTCAAAGACAAACAATGTTGGAAATTACATGAACACAAAACTAGGTGAACCTTTTAAATTTATGTTATGAACTCAAAATAACTTGTTCAACTGCCTTTTTTATTTTATTTAACAGCCAATTATAACTTCTGCTCTTCTAACTTAAAATGCAGCCTTTTGGGATTTGATAACTGCATTACCCCATATCACAATTTATAGTTTATTTTGATTAATTGTACAGTCCTGGGCCGGGTTTCCTGACTTTAGAGCTTAAGAGCGTTTTCTACGAGTAATTTTGTAATCGTTCGTTATTGTTTCACGTGCGTTTCGTAACAATGCAATAAACACAGTTGCATGTAGCTGTGCTTTAAGTGCTACTTAGGAGTCGCTGTCCGTTTTTCAAGTACTGAAATGTCATCTTATAGAATGGCTCTTAATTGGAGTAAACTATTGTTTATTAACGTTAACCTAATGCTGTGTTGCAGAAAGACAGCTTGTATATAATAACTATAACACAATACAATATTGTATTATATTTCAGTCTTTAATATTATACTGTACATAATAATATATAACATACTTTATATATTTATATATTATGTTAGGTAAAAAAAAATGTTAGCCTGAATGCACTGTAAGTCGCTTTGGATAAAAGCATCTGCTAAATGCATGAATTTATTTAAATGTAATTATTTATATATAGTAGAGAGAGATAATGTAGAGTTGTAGAGAATGTAGAGAATGTGGAATGTAGAGTTCATGCTGCAAATTTCACTGAGTTGAAGCAGTTCTGTCCTCAATTATGTGGCAAATGATCTAGGTTGATGTTAACAGATGGATCTTCTAAACCAAACACTACAGATTGTCACAAAACTTACCTCAGTATCTCTAATTTGCAATTAATATTTTTCAATCCAGTGCAGAGCATTTTAACTCCATAATCCTGCAGATTATTATTGTTCATGTTCAGCTCTTTCAGATTGGTATCTGATCCAAGAACTGAAGCCAGAGCTGGACAGCTTTTGTCTGTTAAACCACAATCATTTAACCTACAAGAGAAATAAATCAAATCACAGAGTTAGATACATGTAATACAATTGTAAATATATATATATATATATATATATATACCAATTATTTTTAGATGAACAGTAAATACACTGCATATATATTAAGATTGCATTGATTCAAATTTCCTACTTAATAAAATATGTAAATTAATAACAGGTTTATATCATTAATGGCAATGAGTTATACATTTCAAAGTGCTGCTCTATTTTCTGGATGAGTGTCTTGAGGTGTAGAATCTGGAGGTTAATCATTTATGCATTGAGGTTATGCAAGAGTACATCTTTTTTATAGCAGAAGTTGTAGAAGTTGAACTGCATATTGGAGTAGAAATAACTATGGAACAATGTGTTTTATAATAACATGATGTGCTTCTTCTGTAGCTAACTAAACAGGGTCAGGGTTCTCAAAAGCTTTGTAAGCCTAAGAAGTTTGTAAAAATGATCGTACGACTGATCTTAATATCACTGTCTGTTTCCCAAAAGCATCGTAACTTAAGTAGCACTTGAAAATAATCGTAGATCTACGAGTGCTCTGGAGTAATCGTTAAGCCCTAAGTGCATCGTAAGAAGACAGATTTAATCAGTCACCTGCAGGACAATAGGCAGATTACACCTTTAACTTGATTCAAGTGCAATGTGATTATAATATAAGGATTTTATTGTACACCTTATGACTTGTCTTTATTTTTTTTTATTAAATTTATAATAAATGAAATAATTAAAAAGGGCTGAAAAAATAGAAATACACATTTAAAGTAAATGACTGAAAAAAAATAAAAGATGTAGGAAATGCTTCAAAGACTGGGGAAAAATATGTCAATGACTTGCTGAAGTGCATGAAAACTAGCTGTGTATTGGACCCGGAAATAACGTCTCTCTCTCTCTCTCTACTGTATATGAATAAATACATTTAAATAAATGTATGCATTTAGCAGACGCTTTTGTCATGATCCGGTCACTGCACATCTGTTTATTCACCACAGACTTTCACACGACACAGTACACCCTGGACTACATTTCCCATTAACCCCTGCCTAGGAACTCATTATTGAACCACACCTGTTTCCTATCAGTGAAACATCACTCACATTGCGAAGTCTTGTTTAGTTCTGTCAGGCATTTCTGAGCGTTTTCCTAGTTTTTGTTCCTTCCTTGTTTGACTTCGGATTATGTATACCAACTGATTCTCTGCCACCTGCCCCGACCTTTGTCTGGTATTGTTACTGATTTCTGGATATCCCTGGACACTCTTGATGCTGTTTCTGATTTCTGCCTGTCTGACCACTCTATAAATTAATACTGCAATTTAGGGCTGCAACTAACGATTATTTTGATAATTAATCTGTCGATTCTTTTTACGATTAATCGGTTTATGTACCTCTATTTTAGTTTTGCCCATTTTTTCCCCAAGTAACTTATTAATAAATGGTCTTTATCATTCAACAGACTTTTCAGAGATTTTAACAATTTTGCATTGTCATATCCTAAACCTGTGTTTTATTATGTGCTAGTAATCCTTTGTCGAACTCTTCTGCAATCAAAACACTGACCCATACGTACTCTAGCAAATTTCACAAGGAGATTTCAAATAAAGTTTTCACCATGGCCGTCCTTAGGGCTCCTAAAGTAGTTTAACATCCCGAAACAAAGCTTATTAAGGAATCTTTCAGAACATATTTTCACTAAGAATAAGAATAAAACTGAATAAAATTGTAGTACATTGCATTTTATACCTGGGAAACAGCTTCATAGCTTATGCTGTGAAATTGTAAACAATCATTCGAATAAAGTGCCAATGGCATGAAACCTGAATGGAACTCACATTTTAAAGTAAAATCCATCAGAAAAAAAAGTATTGAAAAAATGAAAAAAATTGGACAGACAAAAAACTTGCTGTGTGAAAAAGATCAGTGCATTTCAAATACATTTAAACATTTACCTCTCTCATTCAGTCATAATTAGGCTGCAAGACTGAATTATGAACTGGTAAACGACAAACTGATCACAGAACATGTTTGTAAAGCTTTAAATGTTAACTGTTAAAAAGCAATGTTATCAGCTTTTACGACTAAACATTGCAAACAACATTGTACTGGAGAATCTGAAAATATAAAAGTCAATTCAGTAGTGCAAAGTTTACAGGTTACTGTTTTTTTTTTTGAAGGCTCAAAGTAAAGTACTCCCACACTTTGGATGACTTTGTTCGATTAGTTTTATCTTCCGCTTTTTTCTTTTTCTTTCTCGAGCTTACTCCACTGCCGTCTGTCTCCACCATCCCGCTGAATGCTGCAGAGAACTGTTCGGGAAGCACGTGACATAAAACGAGGCCAGCTATTGGCTATTCGCTACTTCTCCTGCTGTACTGGCTGAGTAAAACCTGAGGTGGCTCATTACTGCCGCACTGAGGTCACCACAGATTTAAAATATGCACGAAATGAGCCACTTATGGCAAATAAAAGTTATTTAGCAACTAATCGATGATTAAATTAGTTGACAACTATTTTAATAATCGATTTTAATCGATTAAATCGATTAGTTGTTTCAGCTCTACTGCAATTGGATCCTAGCGTGTCTGACTCCACACTACAGCTTTCAAAGCGACTTACAGTGTATTTAGGCTAACTTTTTTTTTTACCTAACATTACATATAAATATATAAAGTATGTTATATATTATTATGTAAAGTATATTATTAAAGACTATAATATAATACACTATTGTATTGTGTTATAATTAGTAGATCCAAGTTGTCTGTCTGGAACGCAGCATTAGGTTAACGTCAATAAACGATAGTGTACTACAATTAAGTATAGTATCGCAATATTTTCCACGGCAATACTTTATTGATACACGGATGCCAAGTATCAATCTTTTAGTATACTATTTATTAATAGTTAAATGCAGAGCACAAACTCTGAGTATGGGTTACCATAATTGACTGTATGTCATGTCACTCACTCACTAAATCAGGGGTGTCCAAGCCTGCTATGTATCAGTGTAGATTAATGTAATTTTAAGATGAGAACAAAACATGACAAAATATATTAACTTACAGAGCTCTTTTGCAGGTTTTGATGACCGCTGATAATCTAATGAGACACTCGTCTGATTTCTTGAATTTCTGAAGCTCAAACTCCTCCAGCTCCTCCTCTGATGTCAACAACACAAAGACCAAAGCAGACCACTGGGCAGGTGAAAGATCAGCAGATGAGAGACTTCCTTTGCTAAGGTGGGTCTGAATGTCTTTCACCAGAGTTTGGTCGTTCAGTTCATTCAGACAGTAGAACAGATTGATGGATCTCTCAGGAGACAGATTAGACTCTAATTTCTGCTTGATGTACCGAACTATTTCCTCTTTGCTCTGCTCATTTCTATTTTTCTGTTTCAACAGACCCTGTAAGAGTCTCTGATTGGACTGGAGTGACAAACCAAGGAGGAAGCGAAGAAAAAGATCCAGGTGTCCATTATCACTCTCTAGAGCCTTGTCCACTGCAGTCTTGAGCAAATCAATCATTGTTTTACTTTTATATTTCCATTTTGTAGACGCATGAACAAATATACTTTTCTTCTTCATGTCTAGAAACAGATGTGCATAAAGGGCTGCAATAAACTCTTGAATGCTCAAGTGAACGAAGCAGTACATGGTACCAAGAGTGATCCCTGTTTCCTCCTTAAAGATCTGGGTACACATGCCTGAGTACACGGATGCCTTATAGACGTCAATAGGCGTATAGGCTTCCAGATCTGTGTCATAGAAGATCACATTGTTTCTTTCCAGCTGATCAAATGCCAGTTTCCCCAGTAAAAAGATGGCATCTTTATCCCAGGAAACATCTGGTGTATGTTCTCCATCATACTTTCGTCTGCTCTGCTGGATCTGAAATCTGAGGAAGTGTGTGTACATTTGTGTCAGAGTCTTAGGAGTGTCTTCAGTATTTGACTCCTGCAGTGTTTTGGAGAC